>NW_021167157.1:0-288286 GCF_004022145.1 Paecilomyces variotii
AGGACAGACGATGAGCCTTCGAATCAGCGAAGAAGAAGACAGAGGAAGGAAAAGAAGAAGAGGAGAAGAGCGAGGAAGAAAGAGAGAGAGAAAAAGGACAAGGATAAAAAAGGGAAAGATGACCCTAGTGGCGGAGATGGAAGCCATGCTATTGTTAATGGTTAAGAGAAATCAGGGATCGATGGCCTCATACAGTATTCCGAGGTTTCCTTGAGAGCGGCATTGCGTCCCCTGCCAATTCTTGAGAGTAGAATCGCAGACAGCATAAAGATAAACAATGACAACGTGAAGAGTGTGATGTTTAGCCATAGTAAAAGCCTTCTTCTGGGACTGGAAAGAGTTTCGTCCTGACTCAGTTTGTACCCAAGAAGATTTGATTTCATGGAGTCTTCAGAAATTGATTCATCGTGGCCATCATCCGTATCCTCGTCCGCAACTGCCTTATAGGGCGGTGGTTTAGAGAAGACGTTGAAAAGCAGTTTTTTCATTGGGAAACGTGAAGTGCTTGTCTCTGGCATACTTTAAGGATATCAGCCAGTCTTGAACCAAGTCTTTGACGGAGAGGTATAGCATATTTCACTTTTCAACTTCCAAGACAACGTAGAGTGCCCTCTGGACTTTTGTGATCATGACTATCAAGACAAGCGCTCGTTATCATGAAATTCATCCTTGACTTAGTGGCTGCTTGGATAGGACAACCACAGGGGAACGATCCTACTGGTTAGATGCAACATAAATGCACAATCCTAACGGGTTATACAGTCTGTAGCAGAGTTATCCCACTGCTCAATACGTCAAATGCGTCGTCCTCGCTCAGTTTGCCTATTCTGGAACTATCGGCATCAAAATCAATTCTAGAGCTTTTAGACCTGTAGTATGTACAACCCTTGCTAATTACCAAGCATCCCACGATAGGCCATGATAGTGGAATATGTCATGTTCTTTTGGTCTCTCTAGTGCGAATATTAGAGGTCACACAGTTTGGAGTTGAGAATGCTACGCTGCGGCGCAGACAGCATCCGAAGAATCTATCAGCGCTCACAGCTTCTGTGGAGGCGAGCTGCAAATCCGCTGCTACTACTCTATAAAACCGGCTATCTAGCAGCTACAACGGGAAGCCCACCTTGATTCACCTGCAGAGGATCTAAAAAGACGGGAGTGTCACCGTGGATAATCAGCAGTAATCAATAGTAATACAGGATCGAGTACCGTGGGCATTAATAGCAGATAGATTTTGGTACTTTTTAGTTCTTTAAGCAACCAAGATTCTATTCCCGTATCAAATGCTCTCTTCCAAAGTACAGACTGTGCTTCCGTGATCTTGAGTAGATTCCCACTAAATCCTGGCATCCTGCGTAGAACTGGTACAAAGGATAATCAGACATTTCACTGCAAAGAAAGAAAGAATCCTAATCCCAGTCTATTAGTCAATTTCAAATCTGTGGATTGGGTGGTGAAGCTTGGTGTGATATACAGATATTTATAGAGAATGATGCATAAGTACCATGCAAAATGAAGATATATATTATATATATATATATATCTAGTACCTCTCCCTTTTGACACAGGATACAGGTCCACAAAGGAATATTAAACAAAAAGATAAGAGAAAAACTAGCACTCGACTTAAAAACAACTCTCCTCTGAACAACTCATTTCGAAGACGTGGTATTCACTATGCGTCCCTCCAACGCCCTTACTGCTATTCTCGGCCTCTGCATGGCTCTTGCAGCGAATTCAGCACCCGTGGCAAATCCCAATGATGACCGTATGTCTATCTATCTTCTACGTATTTCCATCATCTGTCGATGAAAAATGTGCACAGAACACAAAAAACTGCGTTCTAAACTACACTCAATCTATGTACAAGCACTGACAGCAGATAGTGTCCCTGCATGCCGCCAAGAGATCTGAAGACGCTCCAGCCCTATATGCCTACATTGTGGCAGACAGCGACACGGAAGTCAAAAGGCGCTCTGACGATGCTACTGCCGAGTATGGATATATTTCTGTGGACAGCGAAGTGAAAAAGCGCGCCGATGACGCTACAGCCGAGTATGGATACATTTCTGTGGACAGCGAAGTCAAAAAGCGCGCTGATGACGCTACCGCCGAGTATGGATACATTTCTGTGGACAGCGAAGTCAAAAAGCGCGCTGAGGACGCTACCGCGTATGCATACATTGCTGTGGACAGCGACACGGAAGTCAAAAGGCGCGCTGACGCTACCCCGGAGTATGCGTACTTTGCTCTGGACACTGAAGTTGAAGAAGAGAATTGAGATTTTGGTGTATATATATTGCCCGTGTATCGAGGTACGGTACAGTGCGAAAAGGAAATCAGATTATCTAGGCGGAAGTATTTGAAGCACCCTAGCCAATTACCTAAAGGAGTAGCAGAAAAACGTTAGGCTGGAGAATTAAGAGTATCTTGTCTTGATCTTATGATAAATGCTGTCCTTCCTACATATATATATATATGTATATTTTCTCGAATATATATTGAATTCAACGAAGTTGTATATACGAAACCTATCTATCAAGATTCATCACCAACTCCGAATTTTCGAAACAATATGCCAACCAACGGGCCTGTCTGTCTTCCTGTCTGTCTAAATGAAGTCAAAAAACCTAACAAGGGAACTAAATGGACGAAATCAAGCCAAAACTAATACATGCCAACGAAAAAAACGACACTGAAAAAAAAGACCAGAAAACAGAACAGGGAATGCAGACAATGACCCAAACCATGCATATCTTGAAACAACAAAAATCCACATCTAATCTAGTATCATTCGCAACATGAGCGGAGAGAGTTGTGGTGAGATATAAATGTAATAACCCCGTCTTGAACTCCCCACCATTCTTTTGGTTGGTGATATTAACAATCGTATATATAATAATATAGATATCGTCGGATATATATGCATGATGACGATGGCGATCAACAAAGATGATAATACAATGGAGCGAATATGAGGGACGTCAGTAAGTGATGGATCTTCCCACAACGCAGGAATTACCATGGGGATACCGTGGTAGGATCAATCACTGGGCGTTTCAATTGTTTTCCTCGGTGTTCGGTTCATTTCGTAAGTCGTCAGAATAGATAACGGAGTTGTCATCGGTTTTTCCTTCCTGTAATTGTTTTGGGACCGGGTCTCCTGATTGCTGCTCTGCCAAAGACGAATGTCAAGAGCCTACGCAGCCAATGTCGTCCGATTCCTCACGTCTGCCATGTTCTCCAGTTTACCCATTAGGGAGGCTCTCATGCGCGTGTTCACAACGCCTCCGACGCCATACGCGGGAACGATCTTGGCCATGCGCGCGAACGAACTGGAGATGTAATCGCGCCGAATACGAGCAAATCGTTCCTGCCAACCCAGACCTCCGGACGGCTGACGGTTGTATAGGTCCAGTCCTAGCAAGTGCATGGGCGTGCTGACAAACTGCATGAGGGCTGGACAGGCGAACTGAGCCATGGAGGCCTTCATACTGGCAGTTGGTGCAATCCAGTCTGGAATAGAGGGCGCCACGAGGGCTGGGACATTGAAGGAGGCGAAAATGGTAACGCTATCGCGGAGACAGAAGAGAGAATATGAGATCTTTGGGATCTTGGGAGCGGGTGGTGGTGTAACTGCGCTGGCCGGTTTAGAACTTGTCGTCGACGCAGAAGAAGGTGGCGATGCCCCAAAGAGCTTCGCGAACCGCGCATCCTTGTACACGCAAATCGCCATATTCACGCTCGTGGTGGATACGAACTTGGCCGGCCCCGCGGTCACTTTTGAGAAAGGCTGGTCCCGCATGGTCGATGTGACGGTGTCGATGACATTGGCTGTTAGGTAGGTAGAAGAGTACAGCGTGTAGATCAGCAGAAAGGGCGTTGAGAGAAAGAAACTCCCCGGACGAGCGACCATGGAGCGGAGGCAGGAGGTGATTGTGTCGCGGATGGGAAAGCCCTTGGCTGCTTTCTCGATGATGGCACTGTTCGCATCGACTGATTAGTCCTGGTTCCAGTATTGTTTGGCGATTTCTTTTGTTCCGTGTACAGAAAACACAGCAATGGAAGAGATAATGATCTTACCGATCAATGATTGTGATCAGAGGGCAGATCAATGCTCCAGCTGTGGCAGCACTTGCAGCATCAACGCCTAAGCGCAGCCCTAGACTGTCTGTATTCCATGCCTTGGTCGACGTTGACACAGTTCGGTCTGAGACGGCCGCAATGGCCGGATCTGATACGGCAACATCTTTCGTAGTCATGTCGCCAGATGGCATCTGAATTGAATGGAATTGCTAAGAGAGAATGGGTAGAGACCAAGAAAGATAACCAAATGGAATTGCTGATTAATTGCTCCTATCGAGCGGAAAGATCATGACAGCGCGCGACAGCTCCAGGCCTGATGTTGTTTGCTGACGGCGATCTACCTACAATGGAGAGGAAAGAGAAAACAAACAGCTTCACGATACGACCGTCAACATCAACCACCCCGCGATGAGTCAATGGGAAAGAGAAAAAGAAAAACGACGAGAACCCGATGCAGACGAGAGAGAGACAGGAAGATAAAAGATGGATGAATCATCAGCCGTAGTCGAACTGACTAACCGGTTAACTCCGATGCCGGGGTGCGCTAGTCTGTTTTGGGCAGAGCGCGGGGAGAACCGCGGAGTAATTATTAATGAACGCCGAGCAAATGGTCCACGACTCGACGATGATATCCCATTGATATAACTGTACATTTCCTTCTTCCGGGAAGATAAAGAGAAAACAGAAAGAAAATAGCCTCCGCCAGGGGCTTTTTCAATCATAGCACAAAATATGAACAAGTAGAAAGTTTTGACCTCGCAAGAACGCCGCACATAGATGAAAACCCAATGTAAGAGCCGTAAGTCAGAACATATATCCAAAAGATCGAGCACATAATATATACTACGCTGCGGGAGCAGCCTGCGAGTCTGCAGAAGCGTTGGCAGCGTGGAATCCATCCAAGGTAACGTTGACAGCGCCAGCCTGGACGAGCTACAGAACCACCACCGTTAGCCGATCAATCGTTACACAACAGGTTCGAATAAATAGCTACTTACCGCTCTCCGCAGATCATCGATCAGATCATCAGCATCCTCGATGCCAACGCACAGCCGGATCAGATCCTCTGGCAGGGCCCGCTCGGCTCTCGTCTTTGCATCGATACTAGCATGACTCATGCGGCATGGCATACTGATCAGACTGTTGACACATCCGAAACTAACACTGATAGCCCACAGCTTCGCGCTCTCGACAATCCGCTCGCTCATCGCGACATCTCCAGTCTCGAAGGATAGCACCGCTCCAGAGCCCCGTGCCATCGAGTGGTGCAGCTCATACTGCGGGTGCGAGCGCAGCCCTGGGTACCGGACTTTGAAGCCGTGGGACTCGAGGAACTCTGCGATCCGCTGGGCGTTGGCCTGCTGCTGGTCCATGCGAACCTTGAGTGTCTTGACACCTCGCATCAGCAGCCACGAGTCAAACGGCGACAGTCCGCATCCAGACGCATTGATCGGGAAGTAGAGCCGCTCGCCCAGCGCCGGGTCGTTGACTGCAATCACACCGGCCATAAGGTCGTGGTGGCCGGACAAATACTTCGTACCACTCTCATAGACAATGTCCGCACCCAACTCCAGCGGGTTGAGGAGCAATGGTGACAACATAGTGTTATCGACCGCGACCAGGCAGCTGGGGTTCGCTTCGTGGGCCAGTGCGGAGATCCGGGGGATATCGGCGATCTTGATAAGGGGGTTGGTGGGTGTCTCCAGCAGCACCATTGCCGTCTTGGAGTTTACAACCTCACGAACCTTTTCTGGTTGCGTGGTATCGACGTGGTGCACGATAATTCCGCCATTGGTCGACAGGTACTTGAGCAGACGATGTGTACCGCCGTACAGGTCGTCGCCGGTGATGACCTCGTCACCCGGTCTCAGGAGACGGGTGATCACATCCAGGGCAGCCATACCGGAAGAGACTACCAGAGCGCGCTGAGCAGACATGATCTTGGCCAGGTGTCGTTCGAGGTGTGTCCTGGTCGGGTTTCCTGATCGCGTGTAGTCATACTCTCCTCCACCACCGCCGGAGCTCTGCTTGAAAGTCGCACTCTACATAATTCTCTATTAGCTAATAACTCACCCTATTCTCCTCGTCGAAGCTCGGATTCATACCTGGTAAATAGGGACACTGCTCGCATTGTACTGGTCATTGCTGTCGGTGTAGACAAGCTCGGTGGCGAGTGCATATCGACGGCCGCCATGCGGGCTAGAAGGAGCAGGAGACGGAGGCAGGTTATGTCCATCCAGATCAACATGCGGGAAAGCCTTCTTCAAGACATTGATCTGTCCTGTGCCTGTCGTGTTGGAATTGCCTGGCACATTAGGTGCCCCCGAACCTGACGCCGACATCGCTGCGGGGTGGGGCGGGATGAAAAAAGAGGGAAACGAAGGAAGAGAAGGAGTTAAGGAGGATATGCGGGATACTCCTCTGATTATAACGGAAGGAGAATGATCTATCAATGAAGAGATAGATCAAGCAAGTGTGCAGACCAAAAGCAAAGATATGTGAGAGAGAGAAAAATAGTAGGAGAGCAACGTCTTTCTCCGGAGTCATCAGGTCAGCGCTGACCGCTCCGCAAGGCCGGTGCGTCTATTGGCTGGAGGATCGAACTTTATGCCCCAGATCTTCGCCAGGTCGATTGTGTCATCCGCGCTAGCCGTCTTGGGAATACATCCAACTCATGGTCGAGATATACATACATCCATACATACATCCATACATACATCCATCATCTATCTTCGCTAGCTACTCCGTAATCGGTTAAGAGAAGAGAGCTTCATAGTTAATATTCCATCATGATCCCCAGCTTTCAGGCATCATGAGTGGGCTTTCTTCCCACGACTACCACATACGCAAGATCCCAATTATGGCCATTCCTGTTTGCTCTATCGATCCGACCTTCAACCTCCTTGACCTTTTCTCTGATGGCAGCGGCATCTACTGGCTTTCCCTCCTGCAAAGCCAAGGTCTCCAGAGCTTTTGGCATCGTCGCCAATGCGCCAGTTCGAGTCTGAAGATTTATTCTCGGTTGAAATTCAGTCTCGTTTGTGTGTACCCATTTTGATACCACATCTTCGAATCCGATCTCCTTCATACCGTATTCAACTTGTTCTGGGAGCCTAAAGAGGCATCAGTTTAGCTGAGCTCTCGCAAAAAATCAAGGCCATTCTAGAGATGGCGACATCCCACCTTCCAGATAGACCATATGCCTTCATATGGTTAATGAAAATGCCATTAACATAGTCTATATCTTCATTAGGAGGGATGGCTCTGAAATCATCCCATTGAGCATCATGCCATTGAAGATAACCGCCCGATCCTGACGAATTATTACTAGATGAAAAGAAAAAAAGGAAGGGGGTAGATTTGTCTCGCTTCGTTTCACTTACGGAGAAGTTCCATTAGATGAGAAATGACCGTCGGGACCAAAACACCTTTCAAAGCCTGCACTACAAATCGAACATTCACAAGATCATATTTCCCATAATACTCTTCAGGAAAGCATTTGGTCATATCATGAACCGTGAAATTAATTGACCCCAGGCCCATGGGGACTTCAGAGGGGAACTGTAGGTCCGAGATATCGAAGCCATCATATCGATTATTGGGGTTATTCAATTCCCTGGCGACATCGAACAGCCAGATCCTGGTTTCAAATGGGGGTTAGCCTAGACATAAAACATAGCACGAATTCGCATATATGCAGCGATATCAACTACCCAGTTCCAGCGGCAATGTCCGCAACTCGTTGAATCTCGGATTTTGGGACCGATTCGTGAATTAACCCTCCTGCTATAGATACAAGGAGTGAATGTTGGGTTTCGAGTCTATCAAATAAAAAAGGATTTAGCCTCACGCATCGGATTGCAGAGTTTCTATTTCAAACCTTTCTTTTTCTTGTTCCCCGCGCGGTAAGGTGTACGCTTCGGTCTCGCCTGAGGATACCGCTCCGTTATCTCCCATGATGGGACTCGTCAGTGTGTCTATTTGCAGAAAAGTTCCACTACATAGCAAGAAAAAAGAAAAACCATTTGAACTGGGCGAGTTCGTCCAATCTTAAATATCTACAGTCTCCTACAATCACCATCTGTCAGCCTGGGTCTCTCGGCATCTTTAGGCCTACCGTGAGAAATTAGTATGAAGTTTGAATCAGGTTCGGTAGTAGTTCATGAATGGTATTGGTTAAACCGACCCGTCCTTCGTAATATCCGGGGCAATCTTCTCCAATATTTATTTCTCTGGATTCTCGGCAGACTTTCTTCTGACCTTTTCCCTATCAACCAGTCAGTCAACCCGGCCGGGATATTTTAACTACGGGAGAACGTGGTGAGGCCAAACAAGTATGTATGTATGTATGTACATGCGGCAACTGCCACTATTATTCTCTTCCACTCTCTCACATCCACTTGACGGGTACCCGGATGTTACTACGTAGTTGCAACCGCTCTATCTGCAGCAAGAACGGATATATCCTCGTGTACTTATTCACTAAGAACTTCATACTCCAGAGTGGTAAAAAAACACTCAGAAAGCATATTTGTTGTCTGAAATGGACCAAGAATCAGTGTTGTGGGACTGGTGGGAGTAAATAGTTGTTTTCTTCTTCTTCCGGAGGAGGTTATGATATCGGTTCTGGGGTGAATGTGAATTAGTCCCTTGGATATAAGGGTCGGGGTGTGCAGTAATCGGTTAAAAGATCCGTATGCTGCGGGACTTTGACTACGATGAGCTGAAGCTGAAGAGGGTTGTCGGAGGTCCAGGGGACCGTAATACAATGTATATAGATCGCCACAGGCTGAACCTGAAATTATGAGTTCTAGATACGCCGTTATGATGTGGCAATAAGAATTGCCTCGCTCCAACGATTTCATATATGTTAAATGTTGTTATATACAAAATTTCTCGGTATCCAAGTCGAGTCTTGACATCCTGCCACGATATTAGTCGTTCCGCGGTGAACAATATCAGCCATGGCCAACCAAAGACATCGCCATCTCATCTGGCCAACGCGAGGCCGTAGCCTGCATATCCCATTCATCCATTCCATGGGCCAGACCATTATATAGAAAACAGAAAGATCGGAACACCAAGACTTAAATAGATCAAGTCCAAACAGTAACGATGATAACGAGGAACGGACAATGAGCGGAACCAAAAATATGTGTAGTGGTATGGACAGCTGGTACTGCCATATTAGACGACTCTGAAACGGGCAAGGCTGCAAGAAAAGAACGATAATGGTAAGTGGCCCCCAAGTGGCCCCCGAATACACCGCGCAAAATAGATAACTAGGAACCTGGGTATTTTGGTTACCTGCGGAGACCATGGACCGTATGGAACCGGGAAATGTCCAATCACGCCAGACAAACTTTTCTGGCAAGCAGAAAAGAAGAAACCTCATAGGAGCACACACATCTGCATCTTTTTCCAAAAAAGTGAAACAGTATCCTTAGATGGTAGATAGAGAGCAGTTGAAGCGGAGCTTCACACGGACTCCATCGCCAAATCCCCTAGGCCTCCATTGATGCCAAAGAATTGGAACCTAGAGAGAGTTGTCAGCATATTCCCTTCGTGTATATAAACGAAACAAGACGTACCAGTCCTCTACATTGAGGGCCGTCGGCACTGACGGCCCCTGTCCTCGCGAGCTGCTGCTCCAGCTGTCATCCTGGCTCGAATGATCTAACCCAGCACCGCCCAAAGAGGGGTCCAGGCCCTGGACCGGCCATTGTTGCTGATTCTGCAATCCAAACACTGACTGCTGCTGTTGCTGATCCTGCATGCCCATACCGCCTGTTATGCCAGAGACCAGCGACGGGCTGCCCTGGGTTCCGGCCGGCGTCCGACCAGCTAATGATTGCTGGTTGATACCCAGGCCTGGCTGCATGTCAGGATTCTGCAGCTGGGATGGCATCTGCAACTGCGGATCAACCGAGTTGTCTTGAGGAGACATCAAGTCAGGGAAAATGTTGGCGCCATCAGGGAATAGCTGGTCAGGTTGGAAGTTCTCCCACAATGATTGAGAAATATTGGGTGAATTACGGGTGACAAGGAAGAGATCTGGGGGAGTAGCGGGCATAGAGAATGGGACATTGAATGGTGTCGTCGGCCTAGTGTTCGCACGTGAAGCTGCAGTTCCCAGGAAGGGCTCCTGAGGTGCCCGCTGCGCATTGGGTGTCGTCTGTAAGGAAGCCAATGACGGCTGGCCTTGATGCGGCGGTAGTTCTCTCGAGGGAGTTGCAGCCGGTGTTTGCGGACGAGACCGTTCATAGGAGACAGGAGGTGTCGGCCCGCCATTTGGCAGACCGAGATCCATGTCATCGAATTTGCGCTTGGGAGGGTGATCGGGTCTCTTCGCAGGATTGCGATTATTATTATTCTCCTGCCGTACCCTCTGGTGTCGTTTCCCTGCAGCTTTCTGCAGGCGTTCTTCGAGGGCCTTGTTGCCGAGGATCGAATCAAAGAGAGTATACACCATCTTGGCCACCAGCCATGCTTTAGACACATCCTTGAGTGCCTGCATGCATATGTTGATTCTTTCCTGGCTGGTTGCGACGACAGAGGGTACGGAGGACCGCATCTGATAGACGTGCATTATCAAGGCCGAGAAAAGACTGTACACACTGAACAAGGGATTAGATCTATCACAACGATGAATGGCAGAAGAATGCGCTTACATAAATGCGGGAGTGTATCGGATCTCATTGTGCGATTGCAAGTTCTCAACTATGGACGTGATCATGGCAGCGGCTTGGAACGCAATGGTTCTGGATGGATACGCCATTTCGTCCACGCGATATCCACTCGGGGAAGACGTAGCGGGTGGCATATGAGCTCTATGCAGCAGACACAGTGTGGTGCTAGATCTGTTAGAATGGTGTCTACGAGCATATAGCAAAATGATAAAGACTCACTAATAGTTCGAGTGCAGGAGAGCAGCCCAGAAGTGATGTCGAGACCTGCCCCAGGTCACTTCGGGTGGACAGTTCTGCAACCAATCTGCCAATGCCATATCTGAGTGTGTCAAGTCGATAGCATTGTTCCTCCTAGTCTTAGATGCTACAGAGTATTGCTGTGAAAGGACTAGGCCCATGATCTCACAAAGCTTGACGTATTGCAGGAAGAACTGGACATGGACCGGGTCCGGAGGATACTCGGCTGGACTGTCAACTTCATCCTCGATGAAATCTTCTTCCGTTAACATTTCCACATCCGAGTCGTCCGTGTTGATTGCCACCGGTCGTCCAAGGGCAACAGCCACAGACCGGTCCCGCGTGAACAGTGTCCACCAGATACGTTTCCATAGCTTCTTGTCGGGTTTGCTCAGCTGTGAATTCTCCACACTACCCCTGTTGTCAGTGGAAGACGAAGAAATCTGCTTTGATTTAAGACTCACCTTCTGTGCATTCCCGAGCCTTGCGCGACAGTAATGGCAACGCGACTCCAATAGAACACATTCTTTGTAACATCTGCAACAAGTCCGTTAAGAATAAGACACAAGAAGGAAAACAGCCATATCCGACTAACCTTCAGGGCCTTCCCAATACCAACTCATCAGCACAAGCGCCTGCACTATCGTGACCCGATCATCTTCGTAATTGGCATCGTACAAAGCCTTTGCACGCTTATAGAACGTCATGGCCGCAGGGATTGTCGAGCCATTTTGGTCCATTAATTGTGGATTCGTACAGACCCTTGATCCAGCTAGGAGGATAGACTGCAACAGCAAGAGAGACGGAGGGTTTTTCGGGTCCCGGTAGCGTCGCATAAACCGACTCCGGTTGATGATGGGTACAGCTGGCGCCACCCACTTGAAATATGCGTCAACCAGCTCGTCGCATAGCTGCTTGGGAGGAAGCAGGAATGCCCCGCGCTGGTGGAGAATTTCAATCTCCATGTTGTCTAGATCGGTCAGTCGAGCCCGCGTGCCTCGAATGTTCTCCGGCAGAGGATAGTGGACAACATCCGTAGTCCCGTTCTTGTCGTGGACAAGAAGTGATAGGTTCGACGATTCCCCTAGATACGCGACTCTCCCAGCTTCTTTGATAGGCGCTCTGGCAAACTTGGGTTTCATAAATTGGGTATATGTCGAGCCATGAGCTGCCTGTTGAGCCGCTTCCGACTCCGTAAACCGTGTCGGTGGCATGCCGTCTACGGACATGGTATTGGCTCTGTAGCCAAGAACCTCCTTTGGTCTGGCGGGTTCCGGAGCATCTTGTTGTTGTCTAGTTTCGACCGGTTCCTCACTGCTAGCAGATCAAAGTAAGCGACCTGATATCATCTCAAGGGAGGTAGGACGAGGAAGTATATTACCCGGCACTGTGATTTTCCTTTTTGTTCTGGTTCTTCTTTCGTTTTGGTGTCGGGATCCGACAGTCAATCGAAAAGGCTACGCAATTTGTGCAAGGCACACCGAGACTGGCGGCATCGCATCGTACCTTTGTATCGCATTTCATTGTCAGTTACAGTCGCACCAAAAATGCGCCGCCCCCGAAAGTTGCGAAACTAGTCGGTAGCGACAGGGATAAAAAGACTTTAAACCACTACTAACCTTTCTAGCATGACAAGTCTATTGTATCCAAAAAATAGAGTGAGCAAACGTTAGCAAAAATCCGTAATACAATGGTAGATCTCCATCTGTGGCGATCGGTCAGGGGAGAAACAAGCGGCCGATAAGCTGTATATCGACGAGCCGAGGCTCGCGCAAACCCCAGGTCGCGTTTGACCTCAAAAGAATAAGAAACGTACCTCACAAGCTCGCGACGCGCGCTGCCTGCATTCAAACATATTTATTAGCTCGTGTCCTGTAGCTAGTAACCCATCCTCCGTTCTCAGACCGAAAATTCTCTCCCGATTCCCCTCCTTTCGACCACGTTTTCACTCTCACGGAGGGACAACACCACCACCCCGACCACTGCGGGATGCTCTCACGCACCTTCTGAAGCTTGCATGACCTGAATTAGGCGCAGACTGCTGTGCCTGCGAATTCGTTCCCGAAGTTCCAGCAGATCCAGCATTACTGGTCGTGGGACTGGGGTGAGTGACGGCGGATTGTTCAAACTGGGGTTCAGCGGCCATGGCGAATGTCCTCCATCAAGCACAGGCAGATGCTAGAGACCGATACGTTTCGTCGTGCGACCAACAAGACTTCTCTCTTGTCGTCGCGCGCAATGAAAGACGTCGTCGCAGGTCCTATGGGGGTCTCAGACGCAAAAATTATCCGTCTCGAAGATCCTCACCGTCTCGCCCACGGTGACAGTCGTAGCGCGAACGGTCCCGGTCGGGGGGTTCGTAAACTCGAGAGGAGGTTAGTGCTGTCGCAACGCAGGGACCGCAGGATCGAAGGAGATATCGTTCGCGTGGAGATGTCGAAGGGAGAAGCAGTATTCGACGCAATCGGTGTAGAATTGTAGACTTGAAACGAGCGTGCCAGACGACAAGGCCGAGCCGAACGATAGAAACGGTGCTGCTTGGTGGTGCGGGAGACCCGTGCGAGAGAGCGTGGCAATAGAGGGGCCCGCGAGTCGCTTTGCGGGCATCTGGAACACACCCCGCGAAGGCAGCAGAATAAGAACGTAGAATTAAGACAATAGTGGTTAGAAAGCAGAACAGCTAGTAGTTAAGAATTTAAATAACTAGCCTTGCACTTAAGTCATTATGTCGTTCCCGTACTCATGATAAGAGAACATCTGGGGTTCCGTCCGTTGTTAAAGTCTGGGGTCTTTGGGGAATATCTATCTACATAAGTACGGGGGCAGCACAACGGCCATGATTGCTCCTTCGTCTATCGATCCTCGACTGCAGGTAGATAAACTAATTATTACCTCGCAGGCCACTGAACTTTATCAATTACTATCCGTTAACTCGACACTCCCTAGTCCCAGTTGCAGCCCCTGGGGTACTCGGAATATCAGATCAGAGGACGGACTGGCTATGACGAAGCAGTTCGACTAACTAACTAGTTACTATTCCCCCGGTGCCAGCCTCCTATCTCGTCCTTGAAATGTGAAGATGTACAGTTAACTAACTCAATCTAAGTACTACTGTACATCCTAATCTGTCACTTACCCCGGGCTCACGGGACCTGTCTCTTATAGCCACAGACATTCCTCTCTTCGCTTCTCTTTTCACTTCTACTAACTATTACTCCATTCTCAGGGTCATGGCATTACAATACTCCATACTCTCGTTCTCTACAGATCCAGCGGAGCCAGTGCTGATCAGCTACCCCCGATCTGCAGCTAACAGCGGGGCAATTCTCCCAGAAATCAGATATAATTCATTACTCAGCTCTGTCCATGTGCTGTTCCAAGTGTATGGAACACCAGGAAGCCGCTATTCATTAATTCAAAATGAAGCAACAGATTACTCGGAGAACGGAAACGATCCGTAGAGGCTAATGTTGGCATCACCACACGTGTGAAGCAGTATGCTTGGAGTCTTTGACGAACACGCACATCAACCATTATCAGATCAGTTAGGACCTAGTACTACCTAGTTATGCACCGGCCAGCTTCTCGATCTGCCAAAGGGGCAGTTCAAGCTTCCAAACTCTGTTAACCTTATTTACTCTGGGATTCGAGATGGACGACCCTACACAGTCGAAACTAGAGTAAGTAACTGAATAATTGAACTCTGCAGAACTGTTGTATCTGATCCGATACATCCCTCTTTCCTGCCTTCAAAAAAACTCGACGCCCTCACCAGGTTTACCTCGGTTCACAAGCCTGCCCTTCAGCTGATCTGGAGTATGCCGATAGAACTCCACATCCAACGCTTTCTCTGCCGCGCACGATTGGTAGATCTGCCACCAACCCGAAAACGCGGGGTTATCCCGTCATTCTCCAGTTATTACTACCATAAGTATGTACTAACCCGTCAGCCTCCGAGTCGGTGGCGTCGGGCAGGCCGACTACATTGCAGTTTCCTTTCCCCGGAGATGTCCTAGATAGGCATTGCTGCCCCGTACTTTAAACTTATTCTCCGTGACTACTTCAAGACTAGATCCATCGACCCACCATCATCTGCTCTGACTCCCAAAATGAATATAGCAAACGCCCGGCTGTTGTCCATTGGCTTTCCTGGTTTAAGCCCACAGTTAATATGTCCAGTCTTCCGATTCTACATGATGACGAACCCCAGATCTAGTAACTGAGAGCAGGATATAAATATCAAAATAGTAGATATACCAAAGATCCTTCAACTGAATCGAGTCGCAGGTACAGCGTGAAGCAAACGACGGTAGTTATAGACTACCAGCAAGGCAGCACCACACCCTCAAAAGACGTCTTCTACGACATTCTAGCACTAACATTGCCATCAAGCATACAGTTGGAATCATGTGCCTTGCCCCTGACAGTCGATAGGATTGGTCGATAACTACTTGAAATTAACAGATCTTAAAGGTCTCGACTGTGCACTACAGACATGAATTATTCCGTATGATCACAATGTTTCGGGGTGCAGTTGTCTCCCTAATATATAGCCATACACTGTCTCTGCAAGCCGATGTCTATGATGAATCAGCATCCGTCACTCTCATGAGTACCGATGTTGATATAATTGCTCAATCTCTACAGCAGGTTAACGAAGCTTGGGCAAGACTCATAGAGATCGGAATCGGCATTTGGCTTCTAGAGAGGCAACTAGGTGCAGTATGCGTCGCTCCAATCGTCGTTGTCCTCGGTAGGTTTGGTCTAATGTCCAATGGACAGGCATCTTAGCTAATGTATGGTGTCAAGTATGCACTTCCACGCAGATGTATATGGCTAGTTTCATGCCTACAAAACAGAAGGCCTGGATCCAGGCTATCCAGAGACGAGTGAGCATAATATCCGCCGCGCTAAGATCCATGAAGAGTGTGAAGATGCTCGGGATCTCAGAACAAATTGCTTTTACTCTTCAGGGCCAGAGGCTGCGAGAACTGAAGCTATCAAAGAAGTTTCGATGGCTTATAGTCTGGGTCAACATCGTCGGTAAGTTACACTGACTATCACGAGTGTACTTTCACTGAATACTAGTTTATAGCGAGTTTGCCACAATTATGTGCACCACTCATAACCTTTGCTGCCTTCATAATACGTGCAAAGGTGAACCGCTCGCCGCAACTCTCAACTGCACAGGCGTTCACTTCGCTTGCCATTGTTTCGCTGATAACCAATCCCGCACTTCAACTGCTGGCATCTATACCTGCTATCACTGCTGCCTTCGGATGTTTTTCTCGGATCCACGGGTTTCTTGTCTCTTCATCAATTGTCGACATACAGGACCACACAAGCCTCGCAAGTAGCAAATCGAGCCTACCCTCCGATCGCCATCGCCTACCTCATGAGACTGGAGAAACCATAGAGATACGTCGTATCAAGACAAAAGAGGCTATGGACAGAGCTCCTAAGACCATCCTCACTCTGTCTCATGCCATCATACGGCCTGTTCGAGATGGTGCTTTCTACCTTCAAGACATTAATTTGCACGTCGAACAAGGAACCCTGACGATCCTCACTGGACCCGTGGGATGCGGCAAGACAACATTGCTAAAGGCCATTTTGGGTGAAATTCCTCTTGAGAGAGGGGCTGTAAAGAGGCAGACGTCAGCAATAGCTTACTGTAGCCAAAATCCCTGGTTACAGAACACCTCGATCCTAAACATCGTATGCGGACCGTCCGCCCTAGATCTCGAATGGTACCGGGAAGTGCTTCAGAGCTGCGCCCTCGATCACGAAATCTCACAAATGCCTCTAGGGGATAAGTCAGTTGTGGGTAACCGGGCGCTGATACTAAGTGGAGGGCAAAAGCAGCGTCTGGTAAGTAATACTGTACACCCTGCCCTCTCACTTTACTGACCGGAGATACAGGCTCTGGCTCGTGCTGCATACTCGAGAGCAAGATTAGTCGTCCTCGACGATGTCTTCAGTTCACTCGACACTCGGACAGCCCATGTTGTCTTTGAAAATCTCTTAGGGAAACATGGCCTGTTCAGGAAGCTGGGCTCCGCGGTAATCCTGGCAACACACTCCGGTCAGTGAAACATCTTCAAATGATTGACATATGCTGATGACTACTGAAGCTATACCTCTCCTTTTGGCTGATAATATAATTGTCTTTGATCCTGAGGGCCACATCACAGGACAAGGCTCTTTCGAGGATTTGAAAATGACAAATACCTATATCAAACAGATGCTCGCTACATCGACGAAGAACGATTCGAATCATGCAGACACCAATAAATCCGATAGCACCCTTCGCAAGACGGTCAAGAAACCAAGTGATGATGATATTGCGGAGGTAGCTCGCCGCACTGGCGATATAGCTGTCTACAAATATTACCTGAGGGCAATTGGTTGGCAGCATACACTGCTAGCGATGATGATCATTACAATCTACTCATTCTCAGCGAACTTCCCTCGTAAGTACAGGTGGAGCCTAGACACTTGGCTGTTTCTGACCAGTATATAGAAGTATGGATCAAGTGGTTCACAGAAAGCAATGGGCAGGATCCCGGAAGATTCATGGGTATATACGTTCTTCTTGCGGTAACTGCTTCCGCATCACAAGGACTCATGATCTGGTTAGCCTTAAATCTTTCACATTACTTTTCTATTTATTGACTTCTTGCAGGCAAATAATGATCAAAATAGTAGTGCGATCTGGTGCCGCTTTACACACAAAACTCTTGTCGAGACTGTAATGCGAGCGCCGCTACGCTTCTTTGCAGAAGTCGACTCGGGAACCGTCCTGAACAGATTTAGTCAGGACATGACACTCGTTGATGCAGTACTCCCAACGATGACGTTTGGAACATTTATGGGTTAGTAGTCAAAGCATCATTATGGTGATTCTGTTTCTCTGAACGCTGAAGCTACACGACAGGTATTACGGAATGTTTGGCACAAGCAGCCTTGATATCACTAGGATCAGCTTACATGGCCATTACCATAGCTCCATGTTTGCTTGTTCTATACTGCGTGCAGAAGGTCTACTTGCGCACATCACGACAGCTACGGTTCTTGGATCTTGAGGCGAGAAGCCCTCTGTACGCACACTTCGTCGAGACACTTGAAGGTCTATCGACTATCAGAAGCTTTGGGTGGCAGTCTGCCTCTACAGAAGAGTTTATTGGTCACCTCGACGTATCACAGAAACCGTATTATCTTCTGTACTGCATCCAGCGATGGCTGAACGTTGTGTTGGACCTCCTTGTCGCCGTCCTTGCTGTTATTGTCATCACTCTGGCGACATCCTTGCGTAGCACCACGAATCCAGGAAATCTTGGAGTCTCTCTTACTGCAATTCTTTCATTCAATCAGACACTACAGAACCTGGTAACTAGTTGGACCTCGATGGAAACATCTCTTGGTGCAATTGCGAGAACAAGAATGTTCGAAATGAAGACTCCATCTGAAAATGGGGCTGGAGAAGATTTCATACCTGAACCCGGCTGGCCTGCTCAGGGAAATATAGAAATCCGTTCCCTTACCGCCTCTTATGAGTAAGTCCAATATTCTTACTTCTAAATCCTAGCACTATTCATAACCTTCTAACGTTCTCAGCGGAACCACAAATGCTCTAGAAGGCATATCAATGAACATAAAATCCGGACAGAAGATCGGAATATGTGGGAGAACAGGAAGGTAGGGTTGTCAACAACATTCCAATATCTATCCATCCCCATAAATCTAACACCTTAGTCTTCAAAATGTATGGTAGTGGTAAAAGCACACTCTTGTCGATTCTCCTCCGCCTCCTCCAGGATATCAAAACTGGAACTATACTCATCGATGACATCGACATCATTACTATCCCGCGGGACCTTCTCCGTTCCCGCCTGATCGCTATCCCACAGGATCCCTTCATTCTTCCCGGCTCCATCCGTTTCAACGCCGACCCCATGGGAACTGCAACTGACGAAGAAATCATCTCCGCACTGACAAAAGTCCACTTGTCGAAGCTGCTCGAATCTCGTGGCGGCGGCGGCCTGGATGCAGATTTAACCGAACAGACATTATCCCACGGTGAACAACAATTATTCGCTTTATCGCGAGCTATCCTTCGACGGGGTAAGGGTGGCGCTGGGCGGATATTGATCCTGGATGAAGCTACGAGTAGTATGGATGTTGAAACGGATCGTTTGATTCAAGAGGTAATTCGTACGGAGTTCTCTGGTTACACGATTTTATGTGTTGCCCATCGGATGGAGACTATTAGGGACTCGGATAAGATTGCTGTATTGGATGAAGGGAGGCTTGTGAGGTTTGGACCGCCTGAGGAGTTAGCGTGATTTGATTCTGAGAGATTGTATGTACTTGGGTTTATCCCGTAATCTTGTTAGTACGTGGGATGCTGAAAATATTATTAGCTATTAATTACCTTTATTAATTACTTATTAGCTATTTTCTTTTTTATTAGTATATATTAGTTTTGGCTTAATTTCATTTAGTTCCCTGTTCAACTCTTGACTTTATTCAGATAAATAGGTAGATAAATAGACAAATAGACAGACAGACAGACAGAAAGACAGACTTATTAGCATCTTATTTCCTTCAGAGTTAGTAATAAATCTCTAATAAATACTACTTGATTAAATTTAATAAATATTTGAGTAAAAAAGGACAGAATAAATTCTAAAACAGACTACTACTACAATGAAGCCTATACTGTATAGTCTGTACTTCACGTTACTAACATAGAACGGAAACGTAAGGGATGTATAAGAAACAGGCTGGTTCATATACGCTAACCGATTAGTTCGTGTGGTCTTTCTCTTTTGTTTTTGTTTTTGTTTTTTTTTTTACTTCTTTTAACTTGTATTTCATAAGCAAGGGAGTAGGTAGGTAGGATATCGCAGTTTCGTCCTCTTCTTCCCTTGCAAACACGATAGAGATGAGAAATTTAGAAAAGAACGGAAGTAGAAAAAAATTGATTAAAGAATGAGAATTTTAAACGCCCTCGACGACAACAACTTTCTCTACAATCCAATCGATAAACGCCTGTCCTTCCGATTTCCATCTCCCTTCTCGCCATACGTCTTCCATCCAGTATCGCCATCGCTTGCCGCTGTTCAGCTGTAGATCCCAGGGCCATGCGGCGCCGAGCCTCCGAGCTCGGTCATCTGCACGAGACGCAGCAGGAGCGGCCAGCGTCACGCCAACCATGCCCTGGCGGATACGCCATTCGCGTTCGGCTTTCTCGCCTGCACGGCGGGCGACGGCCTCTTCGTCCTCGGCGAGATAGAGGTCGCATTTGTTGCATTCGGTGCAGCGCGAGCCCGGGTTGATGCGGAAGTGTTCGCAGAAGTGTTTATAGCCTTCTGCTTCTTCGGGTTCTGCATTGTCGTCGTCGTCTTGGTCGGCAAATGGTTCGTTTTCTTGGTTCTGTCGGGGTCGACGTCGAGGGCCGTTGTTTTTCAATGGTGGCCCAAGTGCTTTCCGGCAGAGGTAGCACATGGAGTACCCGCAAATGCAGGTCAGTTTGTTGCAGCCAGAGGACTTGACGAATGACAGCCCGCAGCGTGGACAGGTGCGTTTGATAGCAGCCGTCCGCGCGGCTTCGACCGTGTTTCGGAGTGAGAGAAGGAGAGGTTCATGACAGACATGCGGATCTCGCCAGGCTTTCTGACAGGTGATGCAGCTGGCACGCCCGCATGCCCGATTTGCGCAGATAAAGCGTTGACTGCGGAGTTTGAGGCAGAGATTCTGGAGAGACGCGGTTAAGATGTCCGCTACGGCGGGAGGATTAAGCAAAAGAAGAACAATTAGAGGAATAACAAGCAGGGGTATCAACTCAAGAAGAAAAATAATCATTAGAATCGTAGAGACAAGGGTTCCACGGCGGAAACGCCATTTGAATCCATCCGGTGGTGGGTGATAAACAGGGTCAACTTCAGCATAAGAGCAGAAAGGACAACGGACAAGTTTCAACTGAGACTTGAGGAGTGCTTCGGACGCCAGCCGGTCCTCGAACTTGCGATAGACTTCCGCACCCGCCTTTTCTGATAAGATGGCCCTTTTGACGATCTCGGGATGCAGCGTGCCCTCGCAGGTGCCTTGGGCAACTGGAGCCACGCATCTCAGCGTCGACTTCTCGGGGTCGATCGACCTCCCCCATCCTTGGCCAAATAGAGCCTCGTGGGTCGTCCGCTGAATACAACCATAACAGATGATATGCGAACTGTGAGAACACGTAGATATCTGCTCGAACGTAACATCCGACATGCAACATTCACACTCGTAGAGGGCATCGACAGCCTTTGCTTCATTCTCATTAAGCTTCTCCGCTAGTTCCCGGTCCCGTTGCTCCTGCTCCTCTCTCCTCTGCGACAGCATGGGCGCGAGAAGCATGCCATGAAGCTCTCTATCAAGCTCTCCGTTCCCGGTTTCTTTTAACCTGGGTACGAGTTCACCGTCGGCAGCCCGATGCCATTGCAGGAGCGGGTGGTCGTCTTTATCCTTCTTCCGCTTGAAAGGGAAGATATTGCCAAATGTTGCGCGCCATGTCCTCCGCGAGAGATCACGCAGGATCGGACGTGCACGAATATAGGAGAAGTTCGTCTCGGCCAGGACAGCATCAATAGTGCTCCGACTCAGCCCACCAAACTCCTTTGACAAGGTAGTCTTGACGGCAGCCTTGTATTCCTGGCTGCGGAAACGTTCGTCCACCGGCACCAGGTCGTCTTCATTGTTGGCCCTCGCGACATACTCGTCGGCCGCGTTGTCCCCTTCCTTACTATTACTGTCTGACACGTTCCATCGCCCCCTCACCCACTCATTCTTGTGACGGAGAAGCTGTTCCACGACCACTTGCAGCCTGCTCTGGCCATCGAACCGTATCAGTAGCTCACGAAAGACCTCGATCTTGACATCGGGGAAAAGCTGCGTCAAAGTCACCAACGCATGGTTCAGTTCCTCCTGCTCTCGACGCTCGCCCGCCTCTCGGGAGAGGGCCTCGATAGCACGGGATCGCGGTGTTGTTCCAAAGGGATTATTGCGAAGCGCTTCGCTCAGAGTCGATGAGCCGCTGGGAGAGGCGGTGACCGGGGTGATTGCCTTGACGGCACCCTTTGTGACAGGAGTTTCAGGAGATCCACGCTGAACAGGCAGACTGTTGCCATCTCGAGAGCGCAGCGGAGAAGAGGCCGATTTGGAGAAGCTGGGGACGGGCAGCGAGAGCACCATCGTTGCGGGTTATTGGATGGGCTCTCCGCTACATGATCGGTCTCCGTGTATGGTGTTTCAAGAGGATATGGGTAAGCAGCAAGGATATTTCTGCCTATTCCTCCACGGTAGGACGTTCCGATGGTCGATTTGATTCCAGAGTAATCAAGATAATCAACGCGATGTCACACGGAGCGGGGAAGGGTTCAAGATGACGGTGAGATCGAGTCGTCGACGTCGCTTTCCGCTCAGCTTTCCCCGGGCCGGTAATATGATTACGTTGAATACTCGCCAGTCAACACCAGGCAAGCCCCTCATGCCGTCACAGTGGTGTAACATGTAATAAATAGCCTCGGGTCTCACCAAGAGGAATTTGATAACCTTGGTGTATCTGGCTTGTTCCGCCGGTTCTCCGCAAAAACAGGCTATGCTATTGTATTTAGCCCGGTTAGACGGTATCTGTTGATACTACCCGCTAAGATCGATCCACGAGATCGTACCTGGTGATCACCGGCCGTCACATAGCGTCCCGCATGGTCGGATCCTTTTTTACCGGCTAAATTGCCTGGCAGCGTGTATTTGTGAAGACAGGAAGGACTAGCTAGTTCCATATCCTACGAAATAATTACAATAACTGTGGGGGTTTTACAGATTGTTGGTTTCAGCATGACAGTTTATAGATGCCTAGTTCTTGTGGGGCTGACACTTTGACACCTTAAACTAAGAATATGGAAATATATATACTGTAGTACTTGCACATATGCATACGAACTCTTTTTGTTTATAAAAAAGAGTAGCAAGGATAAATAACTAGAATACTTTCTCCAATCCACTAAAAGTTAATATAGCTAGCTTGAGTCTTATTATATAGTTATTGGCAAAGGCCTTGTCCCATTAACTAGTTAACGGTCCACTGCCTGCAAGATATCGCAATTGCAAAGTAAGTCACCCTTGCGAGCAATCCTTCAACAATCAGGTCCCGTAGCTCAGTCGGTTAGAGCGTGGTGCTAATAACGCCAAGGTCGCGAGTTCGACCCTCGTCGGGACCAACGGTTCTTTTTTTTGTCCGTCGATAATCGGACGACGAATATTTCCTAGTAGATATACAAGAAATTTTTACCTTTTCTCCCTTTTATAAACACACGTTGCCGCTGGTTTAGATCCAACAAATATATGAAACTAGATTGGACTAATAATACGAGAAGAATATAAACAAACGAACGCCGTACAGTCCACTAGCAAAATCGTTGCCGAACATACTCGTGCGGGGGCATATTATCCTATCACTGCCCTATAAAACCTCACTATTTATTTTACAATTTCGCCTTGGCTCCCTCGAGAAGCTCTGCACCAGCACCAGAAATGGCCAGCTTGCCCGTCTCAACCACAGTGGTCTGGAAGATGACAGTGTTGCCCTCCTTCCACATCTCCGTCTTCAGCGTCTGGCCGGGCAGGACGACACCTGCGAAGCGGACCTTCAAGTTCTTGAAGGCGCCGTACTTGGCAAAGACATGCTTGCCAGAGACGCCCAGAGAGCAGAGGCCGTGCAAGATGGGGGTCTTGAATCCTCCGACCTTGCTGAACTCAGGGTCAATGTGAAGCGGGTTGCGGTCACCGTTGAGACGGTAGAGGGCAGCCTGATCCTCAGAGGTCTTCTCCTGAACGACAGCGTCAGCCGCCCTCTGCGGGGGCTTGTACGCAGTAGTTGCAGCCTTTGGTCGAGGAGCCGTCAGCTTGTTAGAGCCGCCAAACCCACCGCTGCCGCGGATGAAGATAGTGGACTCGTTGTAGAACAACTCTTCACCAGTCTTCGCATCTTTGGTCGTGTAGCCAGCGACGACGATGGCGGCATTACCCTTGTCGACAACATCGATGAGCTTGGGGTAGGTCAACGTCTTGGCGGCAGTCGGGATGGGGAACTTGCGGATCTCCAGGTATTGCTCGCCATGGAGAAGCATCATGGGGGAGAAGTTGGGGATGATATCATCCATGTTCCAGGGCACGGCAGTGTTGAACCACGGGATAACTCCATAGGTGGGCAGGGCCTGGAAGTTCTCGTGGTTCTCGTAAACCAACGGAAGGTCGGTACGCTTAGCACCAACGCTAAGGTTGTAGAGGATGATATCGCGGTCGACGTAGTCGAAGGGAGTGCCGTCGCTGGTGAGCTTCTTAGCCTTCTCGATGGCCTGCAGGAAGTTTCCGTCCTCCTTGGACTCCTCGCTGTCTCCACCCGCGCGATTAGACATGTTGGCCATGACCTTCTCTGAACCCGCCGAGGCATCCTCAGGGTGGTCGGCGCGGCCGTCGTCGAAGTTGACAATGTTCTTCCATTCCTTGAGAACAGCCTCGGGGGTGAGCTTCACGTCGACTGGGAAGCCATGTCCTCCAGATCGCTGCCACCTGGTGCTGCCGAACCATCCGCTGCCGCACTCATACAGACCCTTCGTGCCAGGCTCAAGCTTGTCCGAGGACAGGAGTACGACCAAAGGTGCGACATAGTCGGGCTTGAAGGCCTGGACAACCTCCTCGGGCAGGATCGTCCGGGTCATGTTGGTACCTGCGTTAGGAGCGATGGTGTTGACCTTGATGTTGTACTTGGCTCCCTCCAGCGCCAGAGCGCGGGAGAAACCGAGAATACCCAGCTTCTAAGATCGAAAGCTTGTCAGCGGGCTTTCACAATCTTCATTCAGCAAGGGATACCTACCGCTGCTGCGTAGTTGGACTGGCCAAAGTTGCCGTAGATACCGCTAGTGCTGGTGGTGTTCACAACACGACCATACTTCTGCTTCAAGAAATAGGGCCAGGCAGCCTTGGTGACCTTGTATGTACCGTGCAGGTGGATATTCAGCACGGGATCCCACAGCTTGTCATCCATGTTGTGGAAGGCCTTGTCGCGCAGGATACCGGCATTGTTAACAAGGATATCAATTCTTCCGAAGGCGTCGATAGCTGGCTTGATCACAGCCTCGCCATCTTCAACGGAGGCTTTGGAGCCGACGGCCTGTCCACCCATCTTCTTGATTTCCTGAACAACAGGCTCAGGGTCGATAAGGTCATTGACGACCACAGCGGCTCCAAGTTTGGCGAAAAGCAGACAGTACGCACGGCCAAGACTGGGAAAACCTGTTAGATGCGTGATTTTCAGGAACATGATTGAAAGTTCACTCACCCATTTCCACCGCCAGTAACTAAGGCGACTCTGCCCTTGAAGTCAGGCTCTTCTCCCTTGGGAGCACTGGGAAGCTTCTGGCCCTCCTCCAGCAGACCCATGAAGTCAGCGGGACCAGTCGGATAGCTGGGCTCGGAGAAGTCGTTGACATCGTTCCACTTGCTCAGGATAGCACCAGGCGTCAGAGACGCATCGGTCTTCAACAGAGCACCCTTTGAACGCTCCCAGCGGAGCTTGGCGACGTGACCACCGCCAACTTCGTAGATACCTCCAGTCTCCGTGGTGTTTGAGGAGTGCACCAAAACAGCAACCAAGGGAACAACCCATTCGGGCTTGAGGTTCTCCAGAACGTCAGGTGGGAGGATAGTGGCCGTCATACGGCTTGCAGCTATGCTCACTTGTTAGTCAACCTGCGCCCCCTACTGATAAATCAGTGATCAACGTACCGATGGGTGCAATGACGTTAGCGATAATGTTATACTTGGCACCTTCCTTTGCCAGCGTCTCAGTGAAACCGACCTGGCCGAGTTTGGCCGCTGATCTCGTCAGTAATCATGGAACCTTGAACGGAAGCTTGCGGTCATACCTGAGTAGTTGGTCTGGCCGAAGTTACCGAACAATCCTGCTGCAGAAGCGGTGTTGATGATACGACCATACTTCTGTTTCCTGAAATGAGGCCAGGCGGCTCTCGCGCACTACCTGTCTATCAGCATCCTGTCCAATGTTGCCTAGCCGTTGTCGGGATTATTCACCTTGTATGCACCGTAGGTGTGAACCTTGTAGATCAGCTCCCAGTCCTGATCCTTCATGTTCTTGAAGCTGACATCGCGCAGGATACCAGCGTTGTTGATAAGGATGTCCACACGGCCGAAAGCCTTGATGGCAGTGTCAATGATGGCCTCACCGTTCTCCACGCTGTCGTAGTTGGCAACGGCCTTGCCGCCCGCTGCTCGAATCTCGTCTACAACAACATCTGCAGCCTGGAAGTCGATTGTCAGCGGGGTTGCATAGAGGACAGGAACCGGTTAGGTCCGGAGAAAGATGCTCTTACCTTTGAGGAATTGCCCTCGCCTTTGTGGGAGGCTCCGAGGTCGTTGACCACGACGTTGGCGCCTCTTGAGGCAAAGAAGGTAGCGTATGCCTTACCGAGACCACCGCCGGCACCCGTGACGACGACGGTCTGGTTATCGAAGCGCAACTCTGACATGGTGGAGTATCACGCAGCAGCCGCGAATGTTAAGAAAGAGAAGAGGGACAAGGCGGAGACCACTCAAAACAGAATGCGGATACCCAGACACACAAGGGGATCCGTCTCCGGGAGAGATGATTATATATAAGGTTAATGTATATGAAGGGAAGGACTAGGAGGGTTTTTCGGCAGGGGAAGAAGAAGAGGAAGATGGAGGACGTGATGGAGGTTTAATGGAATCGTAGGATGCGGATAATTGCTCGGTGATTCTGACGGGGGCAGCAAGCTCGGCACGCTGGGAACCTCGGCTCGTTCGCAGTCAGACAACAACAGTACTTAACTAACGATGGAACTAATTATTATCTCTCTCCACCAGACAAGTCGTAGCCGTTTCACATGCCGATATGCTAAGTACTCGTGGCTAAAAGTCACCTGGAAATGGTGATTAATTTAACTCAATGTGCCATCACTTGCCTGTGATTCATTATTCTGTCGCGAGCATCGGATTGATCTAATCAGCTGGGTTAGTAATGTTGACTACTTGGTAGTTAGTTATACTGTTCTTCGTCTTTTATCTAATAATCATTGCCTTGGTTTCCTAGAACCCAGATCTGTCTGTAGCTGACAATAGCTGTAATAACCAACATGTATTCTTAGAATTAAATTCCCTCCCTAACGTTGCACAGCTACAGTAATAATTAATCTCCCCGCCCGCTTCGAGCTCCGCTCGGCAGTTTCCCCAGATTTCCACCGATCGGGGCTGCCTCGGGTCTGTGTAATATAGGTAGCCAAAGCTGTATGGTAATTATCGCCAAACCATCGAGCCTCAACAGTCTGCTTATTCGGTCACGATGCCCGAGATCGTGGACGACAAGTCCCAGCATTGTATTCCTTTCATCCTGGAACGTCTCAAGGTGCACCAGGCTCGTCACAAAGATGATCCTGATGCCCCGCCTTTCTTCCTGGGTCTGAACGGTGTCCAGGGTGCGGGAAAGACGGTTTTGGTATGTAGGCACGAGTATTTATATTTGAACTCCAGTTGCTTTTATTTTTCTTTTTCTTCCTTTTCTCTGGACGAATTGTATACGATATTCAACCCCATTGCTGAACGATATATATTACATACAACTAGGTATCTACGCTTCAGAAAACCCTCCGTTCCCCGCCTTACTCCCTCCCCACGGTGACGCTCTCCCTCGACGACATCTACCTCACCCACGCGGACCAAGTCGCCCTCGCAGCTGCTCATCCGGATAATCCCCTTCTCCAACACCGCGGACAGCCATCCACGCATGATCTCGCGTTGGGCGAAAAAATCTTCGCGTCCCTCAAGGCCAATAAACCCACTGCCATCCCGCAGTACGACAAGTCCGCCTTTTCCGGACAAGGGGATCGTGTCCCGGAGTCGCAATGGGAGATCGTCAATGGCGAAGGTCAGGAGAAGATCAAGCTTGTCATTTTCGAGGGATGGTGTGTGGGATTTCGGCCCTGGGATGACGTGACGCTGAAAGAGAAATGGGAGGCGGCGGTGCGGCAGAAGGATACTGGGAATTATGATGGGAGATTGGGATATGTTAAATTCGAAGATGTGAAGACGGTCAATGATGCTCTTAAGCGATATGATGTCTTGACTGAGTGAGTGTTTTGATCAGAAAGTCCAGGTTATTCCTCATGCTGACTTACTTCCATTCTAGCCAGCTCGATGCCCTTATACATATGTACGTCTACTGAATCGCTTCCCTTATCGATGAGATTGAAAGAGGCTGATTTTTTTTTCTCTCTCTCGTCCCAGTGATGCCGAAAACCCCCGCTTTGTCTACGAATGGCGACAGGAGCAGGAACGCACACTACGCGCTGCAAAAGGCACAGGCATGACTGAAGAACAAGTCAACCACTTCGTTGACGGCTGTATGTCTCCCAGAATACCCTCCAATCCCTTCTAAAAAAAAAATAAAAATAAAAATAAAAACTAGCAATTCTAACGCGCAACTCAGATTACCCATCCTACGAACTCTTCACCGAAACCCTCCGTGAAGGCGTCTTTAAACCTACTGCAGGCAAACCCGTTCCCGAGGCGGATTGGAAGGGAAGACAACTTCGTCTAGTCGTCGAAAAGAACAGACGGGTACGGGAAGTTATTACGATTTAGGGTCCAAAGTCTGCCCATGGGAATCTATATAGGTTGGAATAGACGCTGTATAGATAGACAAAGGGTCTCTATTTCCTTGTGGTCTTTTCTTAGTTAGCGGGCAGTATCCCTTCGCGACTTACTTAAAAAGCTGTCAATAATAGCAGTTCCGACGGCTCTTACTAGCTGAAATGGCTAAAAGCGGGGGCGAGAGATTGGAAATAACGTGGGTGTCGAAGGCTTTTCTCATTAGAGGTCTAAAGGAGATCCTAGGATCCGAGAAGTCTAAGTACAGGTTTGTCACATGATATGTCACGTGACCTCCGGGAAACAAAAAAAAAGATGTGCCCCCGGCACGGACCTCAGCATTACAAGTGCTGCGCTCTACCACTGAGCTATAAGGGCTCTCCGATAAGTTTGGACGCTAATAATATGCATGAAGTTAGATACCTTTTAGGGTACCGAGTATTTTATTGCAACTCTGGTAAGCGGCGAAAAGCTATAGCCGAAGCTGCGCACAAGACTAAAAATAGGATAGAATTTCTCTGCAACGCTAAAGCTTTCTAAAGACCAGTTTTCTATATAAGTACTCTCTTAGAAACTCAGTAGAGCTTTCCGTTTCTAATTAATAACATTAGCAGCTCGAACTTTACTGATTAAAAATCCATCTAAATACAAAGATAATCGCTAGAGGTAAACTAACTCTTCTTATAGGTTAATTAGATAAGACAGAATAGCAGTAAACTTCAGAATATTGTATAATACTGTATATTGTCGAGTTGTCTTTATACTGCTACAATAGCTTGCTAACTTATTTCAATATTATTGTAATTAGTGGTGCAAGATTGGGTATTACTCTTTATCTTTAGCCCTGGGAGCGGCGCTGGTGTTCTGCTGGTAATGGAGAGGAGATATACTGCATGCATTTTGTTCTATCTGTGGCCTCTTGTGCCTCCTTCAGTTCTTGGTGGTGCGCGGCCTCCATGGCGGCATTGATCGCTGTTAGCCTTTCATTCTCTACGGTCAGGCGAGTGGCCTTTTTCTATCAGCTGGTTAACCTCCACATCGCTGTCTCGGAGATCAGCCTGTGGACTTTTCGCTACATATAGAGTTAGGGTCAGCGTTTTATTGCTAGTCATAATTGTTTAATGCAACTTCTATCCTCTATCAGGTTTTGAAAATCATCGCATTCGTAGCAAGTTTTCAGTCTACTCTCATCCTAAATCTGGATCTAGAATCAGTGTTTCTTCTTCATCCTAAGCTCGAAATACAAGTCCAATTCTTTTCCTATGGCATACATATTGGTGCATAAAGCATTGAGCTACTATCCTGCGACCTTAATCGTAGCTCGGAACAGGAGTGTTGAGGTAGTAGTAAGTATAAGGCACCGATAAAGTCTGCTGAAGACATAACCTATAACTTTTTAATTTTAATGCACCACGCTCTGTGTACGAGTGAAAACAATCCAAAAAAAAATTGTAGATCTTGTTCTCCGGGTACCTCTTCCGTTCCATATGAACAAGGAGAACTATAGCTGAGCTTTATGCATGCCGCCGCCGCTCAATGTACGCCCACGCGCTGTACCTCGGTGAACGCTACTGCCCGTTGGGTGTCGTCGATTAGGGCGTAGGGGCACAGGCTCCCTATTATTATTGGATCTGAGCTTCCTGAGCGCTGTGCCTTCTCCCTACTATTGATCATAATAAGTGCAATGGTGTCGCTCTTACAGATAGAAACTTTTGGCGCAAGCGCCGTCGTAACACACAAGGTAATATAGATACCGGTTGAGGTGTAAAAAGCAGGAAGAAAGCCATGTGAACCGACCTTGAGGCCAAGGCAAAGCTTGCAGACGTTTCTAAGCAGAGAATTCGGTGGGAGGTGTAACATTACTGAATCAAAATAAAGCAACAGCTTTAGAGAACAAGTTACGGGTTGCTTGAAACTTTTTGATTGTGATCGGAAAAGCTAAGATATCATGTCGCTAAGAAAAAAAGCAATCCCTATGAACCAAACAACCCGAGACCCGTGATATCGTGAGGAAGAAAAATCAAAAACGCCTGAATCTAGTTCATCTGGCGAACCAGGGCGTTGATGTGGTCCTCACGGTTACCGGTGTCACCACCCTCGATGAAGTGCTTGAACTTGCGGGTGCGGAAGCCACCGGTGGGGTTGGACAGCTTGAAGGGCCAGAGGAAGTTCGAGGCCTGCTTGAAGTTGGGGCCAACGGTGTAGATCTCGTGGATCAGATCCTCCATACAGACAATGCCGTACTTGCCGAGGTTCTCCTCGATGATCTGGTTGTCAGACAGAGCAATGCGCTGCTTGTCGACCTTTCCGTAACCGCGCTTGTAGATGAGCTCGCGGACGGTCTTCAGGTTGGGGTAACCGTAGGCGATGTAGGGGTTGACAATGGTCAGCATCTCCTGGGTAGCCTTGGTAAGGCGGACGAAGACACCGTTGTTGATCTGCAGCAGACGGAGCAGCTGGAGGATCTTGCGGGGCTTAGGAGCGATCTTGTTGATACTGAGAAACGTGTGAGCTCATGCTACTTCAGCAACTGCTTAGGACGGACGCAACTTACCCCTTGATACGGATAACAAAGACCAGCTTGGGCTCCTCGGGAACGTAGAAGTTACCCTCCTGGCGGCTCAGGCGGCCAAGGCGGATCTTCTCACGCTCAGCATCACGGTACTCCTTGACGTAGGCCTCGGCGCGCTTGAAGATAACGGCACGCTTCTCCTTGTTGGCCTGAAGACTGAAAGTCAGCAATGATTCCAGTTATGCATATGTAAAAATTAATGCAAAAATTTTCCATGACAAGATCAGCCCCGAAAGATGGTTAACAAAAGCGACAGCATCGACCGATGGTCTAGTCGCGATGTGGTAGTTATCATCACTATGTCCTACTCCTCCACTAACGTGCAAAGAAAAAGAATAGAAAAAAAGTCAGCACTGACCTTCTTGCGCTTCTCGAGTTCCTCACGGCGGGCAGCGCGAGCCTGCTCCTGGCTCTTGCGCTTCTTGAGGAGGGTCTCAGGCACGAGGACCTGGTCCTTGGTGGGGACGGTACTGTATCAGACAAGAGAACGAAGGTCAGTATAGTCTGTCCATACAGAAGCATGGCAAAGACAATCGCCGAGTGTAAAGAACTGCAGCATATAGCGCCACATTCTCACTGAAGGCGGTAAAAAGGGACTCGACGAAATGAATTTAGTCGGTGAGGATCATTTGGGTGTGACCATGGCTGTTGAATCGCTGCTCCATTTTGCACGTATTCCAACGCAAATTTTTTCGCATTACAACGCAACACATGAGACCCGTGACATCCTCATCCGACAAAACCCTAAGCATAACGCTCAGGAATTCATGTTGACGCTTTCTGTCTCTTTGCAGATCGTCCCCTTCTAGGGGGACTGAACCACTGAGATGACAGTAGCAGACAACAATCAATTTCAAGGAGAAAGCAAAGTAGCCTTCAGCCTCAAGACCCCATCTCCAGTCCCATTCCCTGAGTGTCCATTAACCCCATTCTCAGAGGCGACTCAATCCGAGGGAAAGGAAAAACGGGAATAATCGAGCTGGTGCTAAGCAGTATAAGACTGCAGCATCTCCAGCGAGAAGGACGACTATATCTGGAACCTCACGATCTCGACAATCAGCTTCAAGGGATCACAATGGCAACATACGTAGCGGTAGAGGCCATTTGGAAGGCGTGTCGACGTTGTCTGTCGGCTGGCTTTGGCGGAGGTTGTCGAGCTGAAGAAAATCAAAAGTTCCGAGAAGTCAAGAAATTTGGTTTGTGTGGACGCCAAGCGGAATTTACGCGCTAGTCTGTTTGTAGATTGACCGACGGGATGCTATCCACGTGACCGATACCCTTATCGGATTAGGGTTTCGAGGCGTCATCCGGTCTGGAGGTCCCGCCATCACTTATCGTATCGGCCTGGGATCGGACGATCAAGAGAGTCCCATTCCTAGATACACTCGTCGCAAAGTAAACCATGGCTTCCAGACGCGGCGTTGGAATTGGCGCCTTCGCAAACCGAAATCAAGCTTCCCAGTCATATGCCAATCATGGCGCAAACCTCCGCTCCAGTCACCTCTCCTCTCTGCAGACCCAACTGTCGGTCTTTCAGTCTCTATTGCACAGCTTCGCTCTCGAACATGGCCCGACAATCAAGTCTAACCCGACTTTCCGTGCGGAATTCGCGCGCATGTGCAATGCCATCGGCGTTGACCCATTAGCAGCCAGTAATGTGAAGGGTAGAGGCAGCCGGAAGGGCCTCGTGCCCGGTCTGGCGGAAGGCGGCAGTTTCTGGACCCAGATCCTCGGCGGAGATATGAACGATTTTTATTTTGAAGTCGCAGTGCGAGTTGTCGAATTATGTCGAGAAACCCGAAGTGAGAATGGCGGTCTTATTGGCGTCGAAGAATGTCGAAAGAGGGTCGGTAGGGGGAAGGCAATTGGTGGTGGACTCGAAGTCACAGAGTATGTCCTACGTGTCTAACGTTCCTAAACAGGTAGACATCCACTTATTAATACTTGATTTAGTGACGATATCTTACGAGCCGTGAAATCACTCGAGCCCCTTGGATCTGGCATCAATATCATCAGCGTCGGTAGCAAGCAATTCATCCGCTCAGTGCCCAAGGAACTGAACACCGATCAAGCGACAGTCCTTGAAGTTATTCAGCTCCTCAATTTCGTCACCGTCTCTATGCTACAGCTAAATCTGAATTGGGAGAAAGCGAGAGCTCAGACAGTCATCGATGACCTGTTGGCCGATGGTCTAGTCTGGGTAGATACCCAGTGCGAAGAGAATGAGTACTGGTCGCCGCAGAATCTGTTGGATGATAGTGGATGAGGAGAAGGGTGTCTTCCTGATAAGTTACTTTTGTCTCCCATATACGGGACTATGAGATGCCGGTGCGGAGTTGGGGTCATACCATATAGGTGGATAAACCACTATCTGCAGGTGGTCCCTTGCACCTAGGTGCGGAACCAGACTATCCTGAGTCCCCGACTGGGCCCATGGAACCATCGCCCTTGGAATAGGCGTAACAGTGGTCTCACGGTCTGAATATGGATACGAGGCGGTATATTTTGATACCTGCTGACGGTGCCAGTTGTGACAGCTTCTCAGTCCGTTTATGCCACCCTCAGCGGGAAAGACTGGCGCAGCTGCGCCAAGGGAGTTCTCAGCCATGATTACGACATATATATAGACTTCTAGTCTTCTGCATCCTCAGAAAGAGCTCATTGTGGATATACGGTGACCCATTGCACTAGTAATAATAAATAACGGAGATAATACTATGAGATTGCTACAGAAAAGAAAGAGAGCATATTGAGATATCTAAGCAGCCAGATGCAGGCCCACAATCTGCCCATCCAGCATTCAAACCGTCCTTTTTTGCACGGAAACCTTTTTCTCTTCATCTAACTTTCAGACATGAACATCATCTGTAAAAGGCATGCATGCATGAGATTCAACGCGGTCCACGATTTCACCGTATTGGGAAAGACAGGGACGCGCCGACCATATGTATCTGAGACTCCAAAAGAAAATGAGAAGCATGAGAGAGAAAAACGTGAAGAGAGCCCATTACAACATTCAACTGCTTAAGCTTTGATAGCACTTCCCAATGCACCGCCACTGAACTGCTGGCCACCAGGCCGGCGCCCTTGCTGGGGAAGTCTGAGACCACCACGACCCTGGCCGCCACCACGGCCACCACGGCCACGACCAGCACCGTGGTCGCGCTGGAATGCATTGGCCATACCCTGAGTTCGCTGTTCCAGAGTCTTCTCGTTCGACTCGAGCAGGGACATGGACTTGTCCGCGAGAGTGACGATCTGTGACTGGAGACGAGAGAGCTCAACACCCTTGCGGAAGACAATGGCATTGTTGACCTGGTCAAGGGCAGCAGCCAACTCCTCGTGGGAGATCATGCGGCTGATGATCGAAGAAATCTTCTTCTCGGAAAGCTCGAACATGTCTGCCAGACTGGAGATGGAGAGGGTGTCATAGAAGGGAGCGTAGGTGAAGAGGTAGGTCCTCAGACCCTCCTCCTGGATCTGCTGGGCGAGCATGGCCTTGATCTTGTCGGGCTGAGCCATCAGATCCCAGATCTTGATGGAGTTGAGAAGCGATGAGGCCTTCTTCCAGTCACCAGCGGCGAGGAACTTGGCACTCATGATAACGCCGTCACGGGTGTTCTCCGGCGGGCCAGCGAACACCTGTCGCTCGTTGTAGTCGAGCATACGACGGAAGGTCTTGGAGATGATGCGACGCTTCATCTCAGGTGAAGAGGAAGTCTGGGCCATGAGAGGGACTTCCAAGAACATGCTCGATGTCAGGTAAATGCACTCCAGCAATTCGAGGTTGATGTGCATGTGGAATGGAAGCTGGCGCTGGCGCTCAAGCTTCTCTTGCTCGGGAGAGACAGTAGAGTAGCGCTGCATGATGATACCCTGGGCGAGAAGTTCCTTTTGTCTTCCACTGCCACAGATCTCTCCGAGAGTGTTCTGAGCCTCGTAGACGAGGCCAGCACGGAATGCACAGAGACCAATCTGTACGAGCGTTCTGTTGAACAGGATCTGAGTGCTGACATCAAAGTTGGCGATGTTCTCGGTCAAGTGAGACATAAGCATCAGGTCACGAGCACGGTAGTACTGGTCGTGCAGGGCGAGGAAGAAGATCTGGCACAACATAGCGCGAGCCTTGATGATACCATCGCTGTTGCCGAACAGATAATTGCAGAGAGTCTGGACGAGCGTCGGGACATCTCCGACCTTGCCGCGGGGGGTGATGACCGAATCCAGATTCTCAGGGATGGCCTTCCACGTCGCATCCTCCAGAATGCTGACCACCTGAGAGGGCTTGAAGTAGACATGCTCCAGTCTCCGCATCACGATTCTGTTGATGCTGTCCTGTCGAGGCTCGCTCTTGTCAGTCTTGCCGAGCTCCTCGACATACAGCTGTGCTCGAACGATGTTGTTGTACAGCTTCTGCTCGTCGCTGAGACGCTCAATGTACTCAGCAGTGTGCGGGTCGATGTGCTGTAGAGACCTCGTGAGTTCATCGTCCAGTCTCTCAACGAAAGAGACAATGCTGCCAGGAATGCGCAGAGTCTCGCCCGGAGCAGGCTGGGGCTGCTTCTCATCGTCCTCCCACTCTTCAGCACCTTCGGTAACGATGTAGTCGCGGTGCTCCTCAAGGACAGAAAGCAGAGTCGTCAATTCACGCTCCGCAGAGTTCCACTGCTCGGGGCTCATGTAGTTGCTAGCAGAGTGAGAAGACAGGTCGAAGCGGGTAGAGATGAGAGTCAGGTAGATGCGGATACGCTGGTAAGGAGTCTGAGCAACCTCGAGCAGCTTCTCCATAGTCCTGATCTGCTCGACGCGGTCGGTGTTCTTCTTTCCTCTCGACTCGATAATGAGACGGAGGTGCTTGAGAATACTCTCCGGAGTGTACTGGAGTGTCTTTCCGCCACGGCCGACGGTCGCAAAGCCCTCCTCATCAGGGGTAGCCACAGCCAGAGTCTCAAGACGCTCGACGCGGGTGACTCTCGGCTTGGGGGCAACGGCAACGGCCTCCTGTTCCTCAGCGGCCTCAAAGTATCCTTCTTTGTCCCCCCGGTACTTGTCGATCTCAGTCTGGTACTCCTTGTTGTTCTTCTTGATGCGCTGCTTGACGGCGTTGAGACCCTTGGCGTTGCTGGCGTTCATCTTCTTGGTCGACACCTTCTGCTTGGCAATCGTCTCATTCAAGAAGTCCTCCAAGTCCGCAATAGCCTTGATGTAGATCTTGGGGACAGGGCCAGACTGAATGACCTTGGTGATCTGTCGGTTGAGCTTATCGAACTCTACATATAGATATCAGCACATGCAATAAACGCGCATACTTCGCGAAGTCCCCATGCAGGGGGAAACCGAGATAACAGGAAGTAATCCAAGCCTTACCTGTCGAGATCACCGCCCAGTCACCGATCTTCTCGGCGTTTTCGATCAACTTGATCGTTCCCTCGAGTTCCTCTAATCTCTTGTCCTTGGCACTCTTCACGACCGTCACTCGCTCCTCATCCTCACTCTCTTCGCTCTCGGAGACATCCCTCAAGAATGCACTGGCACCACGGGGACCGGCCTCCTCCTCTTCATCGGACTCCTCGTCCTCTACAGACTTTTCTTCGTCGCTGGATTCTTCTTCCGAGGAAGCTTCTTCCTCCTCGCGATCACTGTAGAGTTCCTCCTCGTCAGAGGAGCTCGACTCGCTGTCGCTGGCGCCACCGTGGAAAAAGCGAGACATCTTGGCGGTTCTCTGTCCGTTGGAACTTGTTCGCGGATAAGGTGTGCTGCTCTTCTTCTGCGTTGCCGGACTCGCTTGATGTCGAGGCAGAACGACAGTCGATGAGAAGAGGCTGTCCGTTGGACTGTTGGTGTCTGCGGTCAAAATCAGTCGGACTGCCTATTGTGTCCTGAGCCGCATGTCTGGGCCTGATTCACACACGAAATTTAAGCGAGGGAGCGCTTAACCCGATCGGGTAATACGCGTCCGCGCGGGCAGAGATGGCGGGGAGACCCTGAGGCAACGATCCCTTCGATAAGAGTCAGAGAGATACTGGTTCAGTCTACAAATAAATAATGTTTTTGTTCTACTCTACAAAGGTTCAGTTCAAGAGTTAGCCACGGACATATTCTTGACAGATGGCGAAGCACAATCTAGGGTTAGTGCGATACAGACAAGGTACTGGTGATGGATTCATTTCGTCTTCAACTACATAGGCGGCATTCATCTTATATCACCATAGAGCATCTTAAGTAGGGTCTCTTGACTCCAGGGAAGGAGGCCTAAGACCATTTGATGGCGAGAAACAATAGGCATCCGATTCGTCTCCAAGTACGCCGGCGCTATGCCAAAACAGATAAGCCCAGATGATACGAGGCAAGAGATCAAGCGGAATATCGTCAGAAATGCGCATTCGAAACGGAGCGAAGTAAAGCAAGAAGCAAGGGAAAAAAAGAGATAAAAAATTCACACATCCACCGTCTCGCCACGGCAAGGTAGACTCGTTGCACGCACATATACGATACATTCTTCGCCGAAGGCTGGCAGCTGAAACAGAAACATGCAATATCAGTCTCAGCCATCAAATGAATCCCTTCCATCCGCGAACCTATATTTTTGCGCTACCGCAGATATCCTGTTCGGAGTGATCGGGCGCGATGGTTCTGACGATCCTCACCCCATAGTGGGGTACACAAGATCCGCCAGATCGTAGGCCACGAGGGAAACGTGGCACGTTATCCAAGTTGAACAAGATAACCATTAATCCGGGTTACTCTGCGTTGACCTCGAGAGGAACGCGTGCCCGGAGTACATCTGCTCGCTGGCGGATAATCTAGTATTCTGCACGAAGCTGAACAGAGGTATATAATCATAACACGCCTCCACCAGACACCGTTGTCTCAGTGCCACTGGTTCTGGTTCATGAACCCGTCGCCAAGGGCTCCATCTTCAAGGGTACGGATGAAGTCTCTACTGCGGTGACCTGCACCGGCTCGGCTGCCGCGCCGTCTAGTACTCGCAGCGCTAGATTCCCCATATCCGTCAGGAGGTGGCGGATAGTAAGCCGGACTGGGCTGTAGGCGAATAGGGGCGTTGGGGTCCAAATGACTGGCGACACGCTGGATAGTAGGAGGTATTCCGCCTTGCTGTTGATCCATGGTCGAAGCGCGCTGGCGACCAGCCCTAGTCGTCGCTTGCGCAAACAGACTCTGAGAAGGAGCATACTGGGACTGGGGCATTTGACCTTGCATCATACCCATCTGATGGGGGTATCCCGGCGGCTGAGATCCATACGGAGGCGGAGGGGCGCCCTGCTGATGACCGGTGTAGATGCCGTTGTACATAGGCGGAGCCTGATTATGCGACGGCGAGTGGTAGCCCATCTGCATCGCGTATGCGGATTGTGCGGCTGACTGAGCCTGGGCCTGAGCTGCCTGAGCTGCCCTCTGCTTGCTTGCAGCCTCCGCTTGTTGTTGCTGCTGGACTCCCGGGGCGACAGTCTTGTTAACGGACGAGTACCTGAGGTTCATGGGCGGAACGAAGGGCCCGGTGAACTTCTGCTGTGTGATGAACGGGTGAAGCTTTGCTTGTTGTGGTGACCATCTTTCAAGAGGGTTGATACTAAGAAGGCCACGCACGAAGTCGATAAAAGCGACCCGATTGTTGAGTTCTGCATGGAATTAGCTTGGACCGTGAACGAAAGACCGGGAAAGAAGACCAACCTCGTTCGACCTCCGCAGGTTTCATGTTCTTCCTCGGCATCGCATAGCTGCGAATGATCTCTTCCAATGTCGATGCCTGGAAATACTTCTTGCTTGGCTGTTCCTTGGTGTTATGCTCGCGAGAGTATTGCTCCATGCTTTTTAGCCGATATGACTTTCTTCCATATTCATCTTGCGTCTTTTCGAAAAACTCTCCCGACTGCTTTCCCATTTCCAGCATCCACGTAGGCGGCATGCCCAACATCTCGACTATGCGTGAGACCTGATTATACTCGGAAGAACCAGGGAAGAGAGGAAGACCGAGAAACAGCTCGACGACAATACAACCAAGCGACCACATATCGATAGCCGAGGAATATCTGCAAAAGTCAGCACTCGTTCGTTACAAAGGCAATGTTGACATACGGCAGTCCTAGGAGAACTTCGGGGGATCGATAGAATCGGGATTGAATATAAGTATAGACCGTCTGTCTCTCGTCACAAGCAGATCCGAAATCGATGATCTTGATGATAGGGCTTTCCAGACTACAACCTGTTGTTAGCAGTCGCACATGCACTTCACAAAAGGAGCTCACTTTTTCAGTAGTATATTTTCCGGCTTCAGATCACAGTGGATCAAGCGAGCTTTGTTCAGAAGACTCAGCCCATTCAATAGTTGCTGCGCGAATACTCGAACGAGTGTCGTGCTCAGTCCACGGAATTGGTTCTGCTTGATGAGCTCGTAAAGGTTCACGCTGAGCAGCTCAAACACCAGACACAGATGTTGCCGGTGAATGAAGGTATCTTTCAAGCGCAGAATGTGGTGGTCATCGTTCTTGTCGTACTTGCTGTTGAGCTACGGAGAAATAGTCAGTCAAGACTCAAAAGCGCAGAGAATCTTAAGACGGCATACCAAGTCCAGAACAGAGACTTCCATCATACTCTGGTTGAAGTACGCTGTTTTATTCTTGACAACTTTGACGGCAACCACTTCCTGGGTTCTCAGGTTCTGGCACTTCACAACCTGGCCAAAGGTTCCCTGACCCAGAACGTCCAGAATGAGATATCGGTTCCTGAGATGTCAGCAACTCTAGATTTCGTCTATGCGGGGTAACCATGAGTCGTACTTATGGCCTCCTTCCTCACTGCCGAGGATATCGTTCACATAGAGGATATAGTCACTATCCTCGTTGTCATAGCCATCGTTCTTGACGCCCTTGCTCGGTTTCGTCAACACCCGTCTAGGGTTCCTGGACGACTCATATTTGAACGTGGGGTTGCATATCCGGTAGGTTGCCGGAAGGTGCGTTGTCAATGCTTGCAGCGGCTGAGAAAGACATTAGCCCGTGATTGTTCTGAGTTCCTGGGCGGTAGAAGTCTGCACTCACGCTAATGAAGCCTCCCTCCGGATTAGCACGCCTATAGGGAGGTTGCGCGTTTATTCTTGGTTGAAGCTCCTGAGTCGAACTGATCTTCTTGAATTTGGGTATTGGACCACGACCAGCAGCCGGCTTTTGGGGCGTGTTCTGCTGCGAAACAGGATGCGGCAGGTTTATATCTTGCCCGAACGCTGCATTGAGCTGGACAGTCGCTGATTGAGGGTAGAATCGTTCTGGACTCATATCTGTCGACTGGACAGGCGGTAGCCGGGGAGCTCGCGAAGCAGCTTCAAGGAACGAACTGTTAGCATCACAAAGTAGACAAGTATTGGAAAGGCCCTTACAAGGCGGCGACTGATAGACCTGAGAAGGTGACGAGTAGTTGTTCACTCGCGTAGGCGACTGTCGAGAGCTGTTTGTCCCCGATGAAGGGAACCCGTGCGAGCTCTGAGTCTTCCCGGGGCTTGCGTTATAGGGAGCAGGCGGCGAGAGGACGTTCATCGGCGAATACTTGCGCGCAGCCGACGACTCCTCGTTCGGGAAATATTGAGATGAAAGACGAATGTGTTGGCTTGACCTGGTCGGATATTTCGATCGATTGTAGGGATCGGCGTCCTCCATGGGGGTGTCTGCGTCGGTGACATAATCTCTGCTGTGTGGCGTCGCGGCTGGCGACGATGCCATAGAGACCGATTTCGAATGTGATCCCATCGATGGGGCTTTCGCGGCCGCTGTAGGCGTCTGGTAGCTCTCGTATGTGTATCCCAGCGGTGGTTGGGTCTGCTGCGGCTGTCCAGAGTACTTGGGAGTCAGCTGTGGGGGATGAGAGCCCAGCCCATTGTTGTACTGCCCAGCACGCCCTCCGGAGGGCTCCTGATATGTCTGCCACTGCGGCTCCATGGTGATCAGCCACAGCGCTCGATCATCCGTATACAAATCAACAAGATGTTGGAGAGTCGCGATGACAGCTGCTGTCGATGCCCACAGCGCACATGCACCGTTCCCGTGGATGGCAGCGGGCCCGAGACGACTGCGGCTCGTCGCCTAGACTCACGGTGGGGAGAGAGAGAGAGAGCTCGGGGACGATGGCTATGTCTGACGCAAGCCGTACGAGGAGGACGACGAGAAATTGCTGCTAGTGAGTCGCGCAAAAGCTCATCATCCAAGACGATCAGAGGTTTTCGTTGCGTTGGCTTCAGAGTTGGGCTGCCGTGCACCAGCTGGGAGAGCGCAGTTGCGATTCGAGGTTGGGTGCGGCCCAGCAGCCAATATCAACGCGGGAACGGGATTGACCAGGAGCTCTTGTGAGCCGGCAGTCGGAGGGAATCGAGACCCCCAAAGCAGAGTGCCCTGGCAGAGCAGAAGACGCTGCGAATCGTAGAGGGTGCTTGCGGTAGTGGAATGTGGAAGGGAAAAGGGTAATAATAGCGTACGACGCAGGTGTGGAGGTGGAGGTCTCGTCGAGTTTAGTAGTCAACGAGGGGGAACTTCGGGTTCGCGGCGTTTGTCGTGCCTGGAAGGGGAAGTTTGAGGGCGGGCGCAAACGTTGCAATCTCAGGAGATCAAGACAGCTCCTGGAAGGACTAGGCGACGATATGTATACAGGTTTACCATACTCGTAGCTAGCGGAGAAAAGTGAATTCCTCAATGGGGTTCCCAATGCCCGATCCCGTCTGCTGTCGTCTCTCAAGCCGGCACAGAGACTGCTAGGTACTCAACTAAGACATCGGCTCATTTGTTTCTCACAAACATCTCCAGTAGATTAGACAGACTTTTGGGGGCGCTGGTCGCCAACCATTGCCCAGAGACAGTCTGGTCTAGACACTGGCTATCTACCGGGAACAGCGTTGTATAAAGCACTCGGCGTCCGAATTCCGCTCTACTGCTTCCCTGTTGCGACCATGGCGTCCCAGCCGTTTTCAGGTGCGAAACCATTTCCAAGACTCCGTCGCACCACCTTGAGCTGCCCTGGTGAACCAAATCGCAATAGCGACGATATCCGGACACTGTAAACAGCCATATTTGTCGTCAATGTTGTCTGCTTGTTCTGGACAGTGCTGGACAGTGAGCATATCATCGCAAAGACTAAGACTGCATTAGGAAGACTTGGGACGGACACCTGGTACGGTAATTCTGATACCGAACAATACATAGGGCGCCACCAAGATCCACCGTGCAGCTGCTAAAAATGACCTTACGTGACATGACACTAAGCCCAGTGGGAGGCGGTGAATCTAGGCTACCGCCCGTAGAGCGTTTTCTGCCGGTTTGTCATCATCGCCTCCAGGTTATCGAGAGAGCAGCAGTAACTGCCGCAACACATGCTCAGTCAGAGCATATCTTCTGCCTGTGAGGATTGCGTATAGACCATCCTGATATATGGACCGCTCTGGGATACGCCAATCTGCAACGTTGCGTTCTGCAGGCCTCTGGAAGGAGGCTCTCTGAGGAGCATACAGATTTGTCCCCGCCTTTGGCTCAAGACCTTCCGCCACCGTTACGAACGGATATCGCTGTAGAATTTTCAACAGGATCTAATTGTGTCATCAGCAGCTGGTGAATTATAGAAATTCACCAAGCCTAACAATAGCATATATGAACGACTGAGGGGTCTCGTTTTCGAGAGTCATACTTCTCAAGGGAGCCCTGCGCTTTTTCCGACTTGTTGCAACAACCTTTCTGCCTCACCACGGTCTCACGACGCTCTCACGGCGCAAACATGGATGAAGGTAGACCTGAAAGACAAGAAAGCCCGGTAGTAAAGCCTGAGGCAATGGAGCAAGAACTCCAGGATGACGATCCTACTATAACGGAGAGGGCCGGGCCAGAAGGTGGAGCATCTAATCAGAACACCACGGAAACTACCGACGAGTCGGCCCAACTGAGGGAGCTACTTCAGACGGATATACGAGATCAAGATGATCTTGAACGTGATATTGGACGCCAGGTAAGCACTGATTCGACGGGTTTGTCTTCAAAAAGATCGTCCTAATTCCGGGATCAGGCCGATAAGCTGCTCGTTGAGCAAGCAGATGAACGCGATAATAAGAGACTGGAACGGGCCAAGAATGAGAAAGAGTTTGTCTCTCTATTTGTGTTTGTCCTCACAGGCGAGACAGTGTCTGATTGAGTTACAGGAAACTTGAAGCGCAGGTCGTCAAGTTGCATCAGCGACTCTCACAACCCGTTGGGACTTCCGCGAGGGTTCGCATTCGTTCTGAAATCGAGAAGACGGAATCACGTATAGACGCTCTGGAAGCGGATCTAAAAGATATACAGCAACGCATCGACGAACGACATCAAGGCCAAGAATATGCGGCCCAGGCAACCGGCAGCGGGCGCCTGCCAAATGAGTCCCGCAGAGACTATCTCATTCGGACTGGAAAGATCACGCCGTTCTCAAAGATGGGATCGGGGACAAATGAAGGTCCTCTGGCAAGCCTCCACGATGCCCTGATCGATGCGGAGGATGAACGCGATGAGGTTGAGGCACTCGAGGAAGCCAAGAATAGGGCTGCTGTGTCCCACCGCGACCTCCGCCTTCCCGGCCTTGGTTTTGATGAGACTGAAACGAGTTTTGAAGAGGTTTCTCCATTCGACCGTTCACAGAAACGGAGAAAGCTGCAACCGAAGGTCACACGAAAGGTTGTTGTGGGCAAATCACCGGAGACAGAGAAGGCTGATGAAGAACTGGATGTACAAGTGAGCGACGAAGATGAGTCCGCTGATTATGTTGACACGGGTGAGGCTGGAATCCCATCAGAGGAGGATGAAGAATATGTTTCAGAGGAAGTCCAGAGACCGGGAAGGAAGCGAAAGCAACCCGTGAGCGACGAATCTGTTGAAGATCTCCGCGGTGTTGACGATGGGAACGAGAAGATCTACCAGTCTCGCCTGCAACAATGGGTTCAGCGGAGGTCAGCCGCCCGTAAGCGTGCCATCAACACTGGCAAGACTACTATACCAGACACGGATGATGATAGCCAGCAAGAAGAATGGTTCATGCCGCATCCCACAGTGCCAGACGCAGAATTCGATGGCGGGTACCGGATTCCTGGCGATATCTATCCTTATCTATTCGACTACCAGAAGACTGGAGTCCAGTGGCTCTGGGAGTTGTACCAGCAGCAGGTTGGAGGAATCATCGGTGATGAAATGGGACTTGGAAAGACTATCCAAGTCATATCATTTTTGGCTGGTCTTCACCACAGCAATAAGTTGACAAAACCAGTCATCGTCGTATGTCCTGCAACTGTTATGAAGCAGTGGGTTAATGAGTTCCATCGCTGGTGGCCTCCCTTCCGCGTGTCCATTCTGCACACCTCTGGCAGTGGCATGATCAACGTCAAAAGTGAAAGCAGCAGAGAAGATCGGCTGACGTCCCAGATGTGGGATCCAACTCGCTCTCATGCCGCTTCCAAGGGACAGAAAGCAGCAAGAAAGATTGTCAAGCGTGTCATTGAGGATGGACATGTTTTGGTGACCACTTATTCCGGCCTTCAGACCTATGCATCTCATCTGATTTCTGTTGACTGGGGTTGCGCCGTCCTTGATGAGGGACATAAAATCCGGAACCCCGACACTGCCATTACGATTCACTGCAAGGAGTTACGTACCCCGCATCGCATCATCCTCTCCGGGACACCAATGCAGAATAATCTGTCTGAACTATGGTCATTATTCGACTTCGTTTTCCCGATGCGTCTGGGGACATTGGTAGATTTCAGGAATCAGTTCGAATTTCCTATCCGTCAGGGCGGTTATGCGAATGCGAGCAACTTGCAGGTGCAAACAGCTGCCAGATGCGCGGAAACGCTCAAGGATGCCATCAGTCCATATCTCCTACAGCGGTTCAAAGTCGACGTTGCTGCTGACCTCCCAAAGAAGAGTGAACAGGTGCTGTTCTGCAAGCTAACAAAGCTGCAACGGAGAGCCTACGAAGCATTTCTCGGTTCAGAGGATATGCAATCGATACTTAATGGAAAAAGACAAGTCCTGTACGGGGTAGACATTCTTCGCAAGATTTGCAATCACCCTGACCTCCAGAACCATAAAATGCTGTCTCAAAAAACCGACTATGACTACGGTAACCCGTCAAAATCCGGCAAGATGCAGGTCGTCAAAGCCTTGCTTGAACTGTGGAGAGATACTGGACACAAGACACTGTTGTTTGCGCAGCATCGTATAATGCTGGATATTCTGGAAAAGTACATCAAGGCCTTGTCTGGGTTTAACTATCGTCGGATGGACGGCAGCACTCCCATTCAGCACAGACAAACTATGGTTGACGAGTTCAACAATGATCCCAATCTCCATGTCTTTCTTCTCACCACCAAAGTGGGTGGTCTAGGGGTTAACCTGACCGGAGCTGATCGCGTCATCATATATGACCCTGACTGGAACCCCTCCACTGATGTCCAGGCCCGAGAGAGGGCATGGAGATTGGGTCAGAAGCGTGAGGTCACTATCTACCGCTTGATGACAACTGGTACTATTGAGGAGAAGATCTATCATCGTCAGATTTTCAAGCAATTCCTGACGAACAAGATCCTCAAGGACCCGAAGCAGAGACAGACTTTCCAGATGAGTGACTTACACGACTTGTTCTCGCTTGGTGATGAAAATCAGGGGCCCACCGAAACTAGTAAGCTCTTTAAAGATGCAGAGGTCACTTACGACGAGAATCGTCAGAGTACATCTCAGGAACGGGCAGAGCCTATTGCGGCCGAGAATAATCCTTCGGATCTCCAGGACGAAAAGAGGGATATTAGCAAAGTTGTGGGGGTCGCTTCGATGGAAAACTTCCAGGACGAACCTGCGCCGGGCACAAATCCGGAAAATCCAGGTACTTCAGCCTCCGAGGCACGTCTCATGGAAGGTATCTTCGCCCGTTCCGGTGTCCACTCTGCGCTTGAGCACGACCAGATCGTCAATGGTAAACGAGTTGTCAAGGCGGATCCCAAGATCATCGAAGCGGAAGCCCGGAGAATCGCCGCAGAAGCTGCTGCAGAACTGCGCAAGGCCGGTGAAGCTGCCAGGTCTGTCCCTATCGGAACCCCAACATGGACAGGTCAATTCGGTGTCGCTGGAAGGCCAGAAGAACCTGCTTCCGTGCGACCAGCTTTTGGTGGAAGCAGCAGTAGCGCACGTCGGGCCAACGCTGGACCGTCTTCTGCCAGCATTCTTGCGAATCTGACAGCTCGTACTGGTGGAGGTCCGTCACGGAGCAGCAGCAACAGCCCTGCCCCAGCAGCAAGCGGAAGGGACTTCATGACCATGATTCGAGACTACATCATTTCACATGGTGGGTCAGTCTATACTCAAATGTTAATTGACCATTTTAATCGGTTCTGCACGACTCCTCAGCGTTCTGCGGAATTTAAGGAGATGTTGAAGACGATTGCAGTGCTGCAAAAGGGTGGCCGCAACGGCAGAGGGAAGTGGTCTCTGAAGCCAGAATACGCGAAGAGGGGGTGAATTAATGCTATGATACCATGTACCAATATTATGTTCGTTGTTTTTTCTATATCGAGGCGATTCTCGTAAATGACCTATTTCGATGCATTTCCCTCTTATCCCTTCTTATGATTTACAGTGGTTCCATATTATTATTATTTTCGATATTTCTAGTAAAAGTAAATATACTTGGCATGAGTTCTCAATTGGAAATAGGGCTATTGTAAGGCTCCTAGCCGCTGCTCGAACATAGCGATACAAAGCATTGTCCCTAAAAACTATAATCCTTAATGGCTCGTCCGTAGAAGATAAAGAGCGTATAGAAAATTGACATCGCTGCAAGTGTCCACTTCAGTCTAGGCAATGGCCGCTTTCATTCCAATACGTTGTCTTGCGCTAGAGCACAAGATGAGAGGAAGCGAGGCCCTGCATCCTCCTTTTCCCGAATTTATTGTGCAACCATTATAGCCTTTTGTGTTTTGTATTCGAGCGAATTGGCAGTATTGATTGGTTCTATGGGCCCCCAAGAGAAGAAGTGCCGAATCGAACACTAGACATAAGTCTGAGTTTGATATGTACCTTCAAACTCCTGCCCCTCTTGAGATCGGTTCTCATGAATAATGATGTGGTCTTTCTTCACCATTATACCCTCTATACTCTCACTACGCCCATGGCTCGTGGTTCTCACTGACGTGTCGTTCTGGAGGAGGTATCCTTTGCGGCTTATCGGGTTTAATTCAGATGACTGGACGTAGTAACCGTTTGTGGTTCCCTTGCTGTTTAGACCTTTAACTAGGGCCCGAAGCATGGGAAGTGAACCTGCGATAAGTGCAAGATCGCACTCGACGATGGTCCAAAGGATAATATCGCCGATACCAACTACAGAAACAAGGATGTTAGCGCCGTATCTTTGGGGTGAAAAGAGGGGAGCTTAGACTTATCTTGAACATACCTAGGTAGTCTTTCTTCGCAAAGTAAGCAGTTCCAAAAGGGAGACGAGCAATAGTCGCAATAGAAGCCATGACACCAAGCGAAAGAACCATGATAATAGCAGTCTTTCGCCTTCGGGACATCTGAACCTTCCGTAACATAAGAAAGGGCAGAACCGCAGTGGTAACGTCGGTCAGGAGATTAAATGCAGAGATGACGAAAGTGATCACCACAGTGATCGTGTTCGGGAGACAGGTTCCTGGCTTTTCGCCCCAAGTCCTCTCGATTGGTCGACATTGGAGTAGGATGTAGATATCAACAAAGACGGTGGAAATGACAGTGATACCGATCAAAGTCCATAGCGTAATTCGGTGCCATCTTATAACTGCGATACGGAGTAAGGTCAAGCAGATACTGCATTTGATCCAAACGAAGCCGCTCAGGAAGAAGATCTGCCATAGAAAGACTGACTGATGGGTGGTCAGGGGGGGCTGGTCATTATGAATTGGGACAGGTTAAGGAGAACGTTACCTTAGCTCCCTCCATCCAAATCACACCTGTTGCTCCGCCTGGAATTCTTTCATCGGGACTGCCGAGTCCAGTAAATGTGCCGTAGCTTATAACGGCATTGTGTACCATGTTTATCACCTTGTAGAAAGTTAGCGATTTCCACCACAATTCGAGTCTCCTTGGTGCGTATACATATCCAATACACATGAGCCAATCCTCAGTTGCGAACTTGCGAAGACGGAGACGAACTGTGACTCTCAGTATTATGATAATAGTACATAGTATGGAAAATGTGATGGCAACAGCCAAGATGCTTCTTGCGAGGCCTGTAGGTCGAATCGCGTGCCAACCAGGAGGTGCCATTCTAGCATTTACCTACTATGGTGGTGAATAAAGAAAAGAAATGATAAACGAATGAAAAGTAAAATAAATCGAACTGTCCAAGATTCTTTTTCCAGGGTCTAATGAGCTGAGACAATATATCCCGTCACAGGGGGCAAATCCGCCGTTAGTTGCTCTACCAGGATAGAAGCACTAACTACGACCAGCTCTACTTAGCCAGTTTCGAACTTGCCGATTTTCCAATAATGCCATCTATTTTTCTTCTGGACTTTTAGAGAGTACTGAATTATTAATTATGACTACCAGACGGCCTTTATTGGCAGTCTAGCCTACTGGGTACCTAGGGTTAGAAGCTCTGGGATCTCTACAGTAGGTATTTGACTACTCAACATATGCCCAAACACTGAAAACCATGAATAGTTGTAGGGAGGTCCCTTAGCAGTCTCATCTACGGGGTGGTGTTGCGAAACCAGATGTATCGAGAGGGTATCCAATCTCCTATCTATGGGGAAGGTGAATTGATAGACCAGCAAAGCAGGTCAAAAAACTAAGAAATCCTGTCTAATCAGCGTTCCAGAGCTGATATGTTGTCATCTATTGTCGATATAATTCCATATAATGTACCTATCAAATACAACAAAAGGTACATACGTTTTTCAAATAAGATATTCCTTGCTCCTTCCCACTGCATCTACGTCTCCTTTGACAGCTAGATAATGAGCTTGCACTTTGCATAATCTATTAAGACGATTCCTCACAACACGTAATAGATATTAGCGGGCGTAAATTGTAGAAACACCGCAAATGTGCTATCCCCATGGATCAAAATTGTCAACTTTCTGCCCCTAGACGCCACCGTAAGAGATTTGTATGGTATGGTATGGTAGTCAGTTCCCGCACCTGTTAGCTCGAAGCAGAGTTACGGTGACACCTAGCGGACAGCAGGCCTGTACCGCTTGCTTGGCGGTATACCATACATTTGTTTGCGGTGGCCCTGGGGCCGCTCCATTTCGCCCGCTCTTGGTGTTGGTAGTAGTATGTGGTCTTAGGCCAGCCCCTGCCACGTATTCCCTTTTTACCTAACAGTACCTCTAAGTAGAGCTAATTGATAAATAAGAGGTTTTCCTATATGTCCTACCGCAATTGATAATTCTCGTAGGGAGTAACTACATCAGCAGTTGACTCAATCCGGGATGCGAACTTAAAGATACAGAGAAACAGAACAGCTTTGCCTGCCATCCTAAGTAGACTGTGAGTATCCCGGATGCTCTTTCTTAGTAGTGTCTTACGGTCCTAAGTACGGAGGATCCCAGAATTTTATCTATCAACTTTACTCAGAGTCCTGGCACCAAAAGGAAGGCAAGTTACTCTCCGCTAGACCAGCGGAGAACAGAGGTCTAAAAGAACCAGAACGTACTAGAACAACTCCCAATAACAAAGACAAAAAGCCGATCCACGCCAGAAGGGCCGTCCCGAGTCCCGACTGCCAATACTGGACGCTTGACAAGGGCATCGTTCTTCGCCTCTGCGTAGTTGATTATACGGACTAGTCATCGTCAGCTAACTATTCTAATTGTTGTTGATTATGTAGCGGGACCCCAACTGACGGGATCCATCATCCATCACGTCCTAAGTGCGAATCAGCTATGGATCGCCAAGAGGCAGAGAGTCTTGACTTTTAGATGCCAAGATGTCACTAACATTGCTGCACAGCATTAGCGGCGGGAGGAAGCTGTTTCCGCCGGGATGTCAAGGCCAGACGAACTCCTCCCAGAATTCCTCACCTTGTCCGAATCACCTGTCTTGGACTTACTATACAGCTAACGCAGCGGCGTACTCCGTAGCTATTCTTGCGGCGTAGTCATCACTGCGGCGTAGTTATTCCTGCCGCGTATTTAGCTTCGGACTATACAATTAGTACAAGATCATGTCCAGTCTAAACAACTCTCGACCTGACGTCCAAACGTCCAATGCGCTGGCGGAGCCGTTTCTCCACTTGAAGAAGGATCCGGTCTATCTCTAAGAAAGGTCCAGGCCGCATTATCTTGCTGTTGGGTACCTAGCTTAATGGCACTGCATCCTCCAGCCAATGTCAACGGACTTTCGGACAGAATCTCGAAGTTCCATGATAGAACAACTACTTGGAGGAGCGCTAAAGACGTGCGATGGGGATGGATCTGCTTCCAGAATTCGTTTTCTAGAATGACTTAGACAATGTATGAGAGTCCGAAGATGTCTCCAGACTCGTGGGAAAGATTTCGGAAACTCATATCAAATTCATGCTAGATTGAGGGTTGGAATCTAAATTATGGCATTCTGATCTGAATTTCCACAACTTTTAGTCAGACTATAACTATAGCTATACTTAGAATATTCTAATATGGTGAGTGGCGATGGGTACGCATAACTCTTCAGAGCTGGGTGTACATAGTATTAAGGGAATACACGATCTGTCTGATATATCTAAAGAGAGGGGTCTAGAAGATGGAATTCCTGCCCTCATATCCAAGCTCAAATATGATGCGGGGACTGCATCTACTGGAGACCCCCGGACACCCATAAGGACAACGGTAGTTCATACCTGCTGAGTATTGGTATCGCATATAAGGAAGGGAGCCACGCCAACGTGTAGTAATTGAAAGTGGCGCGGTCTGCTTTCGCTGACCGACAAGACAGCATTCGAGCTACCACGAAACTTCCAACTAAGAGTGGTGGCACATAACCAGCGGTAAAACGCGAGTTTCCCCAGTATGCCGGACAGGCAATAGACCAAAATGAGATGAACAGAGTCGTGATCCAGCGGGTTGTCCAGTCGCCGATGACGAGAGGCACTGTGCGTCTTCCTCGGGCGCGGTCGCCTTCCTGGTCTCTCAGGTCCTGTATTTGTACGGTTGTGAATGTGTTGATTCCAAGAAGAAGACACCACTCATATCCAGCTCGGGTCATTGTTGTCGAACCCATTGCTTCCGCTGCCACACGCGTCGCGCCCAGCTGGCCCGTCATGTAGAACAAGGCATTGATGATGTTCTTTCCCCACCATGAGCTGGCGCCACTCGCATAGTCGTAAACCCACGTTTCGGCCATAAAGAAGAGTGCTTCAGGAAAGCCACCTAACCAGGTGCCAGTCGCTAATAACAAAAGACAGGTCGCTGCGATGTACCAGTGTTGAGCGCTCTCGATGCTCAGCCGACCAGATGGAATGGCTCGCCAGGGCTTATTGAGTTTGTCTTCTCGAATGGATTCAGGATCTTTCTGGTTGCTGCAATCGAAGTGAAAGACGTAAAGCCAGGCATAGAATCCAGCATGTGAGAGGGCAGCAGAGAGATCGTTCCAACTGGGAGATGGGTTGGTCGTGACACCACCAGATGCAACACCTAACATGGCGAAAAGGACGATAGGAAGGACGTATGCTTTGATATTACTCTCGGTGATCAGATGCGCGAGGCTGATGATTTCCCAGGTCTGAGCGAAGAAACGACATATCTGTACCTTGGTTAGCAATGACAACAGATACCTCGTACTTGTGGCTGAATTATTATAAATACCCTTGATGGAACATTCTCATTACGAGAGACTTTAAGATCGGTACATGTGAACTGACGAGGGCCATTGGCATTAGAGCTCTTACTAGACGGGAGCGCACCAGAGATGATATCCGACTTCATATTGAGCGAGGTCCGAGGGAAATAGACTTCAGAACAGTTAAAGATATGTATACATGTAGAGGACTTGCTGAATCTCTGTCATTTTCCTCCATTCACAGGCACTATTCTCCTCTTTAATAACCCGAGATACTCAAAGTTCTGACTGTATTCTTGGCTCTTGGAAGAGACTACCCCTCTGAAAACTCAGATGTAATGCTTGGCCCGGGACGAGAAATTTCGTGTCTCTGAATTAGTTCAATACTATGGCAACTTCTATTTGGTACGTGGTGGAGAATATTGAAATGATCTTACGTGTAGGTAAATGGAGGTATAGACAAGTAGTGTAGGATAGCGTCGCAGAGGAAGACTATACAACCCGCCTCCAAGGATATGGATGGACCCCATAACCCCACATGTTTACGGACGAGTGTCGATGTAGCTCGAACTTTCAATTATCGGGGAAGCTACTGAGAACCCGGACCCACGGACTTTCACTCTCGACTTGAAGACTACAGAGTCGTAAGTATCATCCCCAAGTTACGGTGGGCTACAGAAAGCATGACCTGTAAGAGATAGGCCGATTCCATAGCAAGCGGTTAGTAGCCTTGAATAAAGAGTCCAGTAGAAGCAACCTGACTCGTAGGTCTCGGGTTGTCTCATGTTAGTACTTGGTGCAAACCGTTCCCTAATTTAAGGTCCTCATTTTCTAAGTACTAGTTCCTGCCGTCGGATGTGTTCCGTAGGCTTCACCAAGCCACTCCGTTGCTGCAGACAGAAACACTGGTTACCTCTTATCGACTAAAGTTGAATTCCGGTGGCAGGATGGAATCAAAGCCCAGAGGGCTAGCTGCCCGACACTACCTGTCATTCTATTCCATACAGTGATCTTATCATGATTATCTGCTGGTTTAAAGTCAAAGAGTCTTGCCCATCTGTCGGTCTAGGATACGCCTTTATTTTGGCTCAAGATGAATTTTTATCAAATCCACCGCAATGGTCGACCTGTAAACAAGACGAAGACTGGAGCCAAGTATTCATCTATGCAGACCCATGTTATGTGCGCAAGCTAGTCGCCACGACCAATACTGACCCTGGTACTCTGCGCTGATTTCCAGCCATCGGTACGGCTACATAAGCGCTTCTTGAGTTGGCATTGTTTCAGGCAGCTATTTCCAGATTCAGAAAGGGTAAATCCATGATGGATCCGCTCAAACGGACCATATGACTAGGGGAAAAGTGTGAACAGTTCCTTTGTGTGAGACACCGACCCCTCTTATATGTTCTCTCATCGGACCAGCTTTCTTTTGGTTTCTTAATCACTACTCAGTTTGATTGATATACCTCCCTCCTCAGCTCTACTCTATTGAATCCTTTCTATTTTGATTTATCAAAGAACACCCTTTATTATCAAAACAAAATGGCTTCGTGGGATGTAAAAGGGAAGTTCGCTATTGTTACCGGTGCCGGCAGTGGTATGTCCTTTTCTAGGTTTTACGTAGGATGTCGTCCCCAAACTGATTCTGCTATACGCAATAGGCATTAATCATGCATTTGCTGAGCAACTGCTTAATGCTGGTTGCTCTGTGATATTTGCTGATATTACACTACGCCCCGAAGCTGAAGCGACAATCTCCAAGTTTCCTCACCCTGCAAAGGATGGAAACCCCTCCGCTGTGTTTCACCGAATGGACCAGTCCGATTGGTCCCAGATCGCTGCTACATGGGATTTTGCCTTGCAGACATTCGGTAGAGTTGATCTGCTTTGTCCTGGCGCTGGTATTTGGTATGTATTTGGATCCCTTTACACATCGGGAGACCTCCTCTCTACCTTTCTTTCCACTAACCATGCGAAGGGAGCCTCCGTCGAGCGCCTTTTGGAACCCCCCTGGCATTTCACCTCTCTCCAAAGACAACCCCAACAGTGCACCTGGTTCCTACCATATTCTGGCTGTCAACCTCATGGGTCCTGTTCGATTTGCCCAGATCGCTATCGACTACTGGCTGAAGAACAAGATTGCAGGTAACCTGCTCCTGGTTGCTTCTCAGAGCGCGTATTTACCAACTATCGGAACACCTCTGTACAATACAAGCAAGGGAGGCCTTACGACTTTCACTTTGAGTCTAGCGCAGATGAAGGCTCGTCTCAACATTCGAGTTGCTTGCATGTGCCCATCTACTACCTTCACTCCTGCTGTTTTGCAGGAATACTGCAAGGACAAGGTCCGGGAGATTGATATGAACATGACAGCCACTGAATGCGCAGAGGTAATGCTGCGTATAGTCACTGAGGCCCAGTATGGTGATGGAAACGTGGTGGAGGCTATGCAATTTGGAACCAAAGAGAAATCCGAAGTCAGAGTACGCAATGTGCCGTATCAATTGTTGTTACCAGAAATCGACTTCAGTGGGGAGTTCTCTGGTAAAAATATCCTGGCTGAGGAGGAAAAGCTATGGAAGAGATTGGAGACCAATGGTATGGGTCCTTGATGGTCGAAGGTTCGGCATCAGGGGCTGCTTGTAGGTGTTAGAGATCAAATCTTCTACAATCTGAAGCCTTTAGTATCCCCGACTCCAGTTACTCTGTATAAGTCAAAGAAAATAACATGTCTGCTATCTGCATATAAACTAGCTGCTGCCATTAATTGCAGAGCTTGAAACGGAAAGAGCCCTTCAGGCTATTCTCCCGTTCTTAGTGTCCATTGTTTTAGAAAGATGGCGTAGTGATATTTCTATGTCTGTGATACTGCTTGTACTACCACCTTGTGGAAGATATGACTTTGTAATTGTATAATGGGCTCGGATATTGATCATAAGCAACTAACAACAAATTCTATTTCCCAGCTTCCTTCCGCGTGTTATATGTGTGTGAAACATGATGCTTAACCCTTATATGTTACCACGAGCTCGTCGTCCAATACAATAGCCTTGCTTATTGTCTTCCCATCTTGCACCATATTTACCAATTGAGACTCTGAAACACCAACTTTCTTCCCGTTAACAGTAGCATGAGCACCTGTAAATGCCACACTGCCATAATCAGCGAATGGTGCCAGAGATTCCGAACCACCGATAATAAGCGAGAAGTCTTCGACGATCCACTCAGCAGTCGCTCCGCAGAGAGCTGGAGATTCGGTCTTCCAGGTATGACGGACATCGGTCCCCTCAGTCAAGTTTTCAAGAATTGTATATCCCGTGCTGTTGCTTGTTGCGGTCACAGTGACTTTGATCTCATCGCCGGCTTCAACATCAAAGTTATCGAAGGTGGTTAACGCCTGAGCAGGAAACCATTCGTACCAGGCGTTAAATGATGTGATGCCGTCCTCGATGCACCAAGAGGCACCAGCTTGTATGAGACCGCCATTGGGGCAGTCGGCGCCGTCACCATCGATACCAACCCAAGCGCACCCGCAATAGGCAGTTGAAGAATTTCCTCCCAAGGGCACTTCAGGATAAGGCACAGTAAATGTTCCAGTCACACTGGTGATGTCTGATGATTGAATGAGTGCACCAGCCCAGTTCGAGAACGTCAAGGTATTTTTATTCTCTGTATTTGGCCCTTCGACGATCGGGGGCTCGATTTGTATCCCGGCATTACTGTGGATACGGCTATAAGCAGATGGTATATTGAGTGAGCGAGGGCCACGCATTTCATGAAGGGATGGATGGCCCATTGGCGAACCAATGCAGATACTTGCAAGCAAGCATGTCATCAGTACTGGAATAGAAGCCATTTTGAGCACAATTGAAAGCCCGCGAGATCTGGGAAAATTGAGAAATGCGAGGTGTCTACGTTTCTACTGATAGAAGGTGCTCGTCGTATTTATTTTTCTACTTGTCCATAGCATGTATGTATATACGTTGTCGCATCCGGCGAGACCAAATTGAAGAGTTCTGGGTTTTTAGGCCGAGAGGTACGATGCACATCAACTTATATCCGCGACAAGGAAATATCATGTTCTAGGCCCGATTTAAGTCTACACCATTGCAGCTTTTTGTGATATATTATCTGCAAGCGGAAATGTTGACGGTTTTTAGGTTCGGGTTAGCTAGCTATATACTCGCACATGCCACGGGCCATGTGCAACTGTGCAGAACCATGGCATTTTTACCCACGTTTAAAAGAATCTCATAATCAATAGCGTGCTTTCACATTAGCTTATCCGATCTCGTACGTGACTGTGTATTTGTCTGCAAGATCCATCGAACATTTGCGGTACTGGTTCTCCCCAGATCCAGAATCCTGGAACCGGCTAGCTTGAAGCTTAGTAGGACCTTGTCCTGAACAATAGCATGTTAAACTCTCAGAATAGGTGTTTATTTGCACGCATACGTAGCAGATGGTCAAAATCAGGAATTTTCATGAGCTTCCTTCCCTTACTCCCATCTGAGCTGCTCTCGCTGAACCCGACGCTTATATCTACCTCGTTTGGGGTCGGTCTATAGCTTTGAAAACCCACCTTTCCGATATAGTCTCCGTATTTATACGTATCAGACAGTGCACTATTGCTAGCACCAGAAGTCTGGGTATACGGAGTTCCGAAGGTGACTGCGGTGTATGGTAGAGCGGCGCAAAGTTGTGTCACCTGGACTCGTCCTGAGTGTGTACCTACTCCATCATGCCATTCGCACTCCTTCTAGACGTTAGAGACTGATTAAAATTAACTGTGTCCGATATCCAGTGGAAAAAAAGGACTATTAAGAGAAAAAAGTACAAAAATAAAAACATACAACAGCAGGGATTCGCTGGTGGTCACCCACCCAACTACTAACCTGCCGGCGTGTGGCTTAAGTACGGCTGAGCGGACGGGAAGCCCTGTTTTCCACACCCTATGGTCGTATGTGCTTGTTAATCAGTTGAAAGGGTAAATATAGTCAGGATAAAAATAGGAAGGTTCCAAGGTTTGGTGGTTTGTCTTAAGACGGAGATGTATATAGTTAGCGCTTCCATTACGGCTCATCACTCGTGTAAGATTTTAGCAGTGTTCAAGGTATGAGAGCCGAGTCCAGCCTTATTTCCCCTACAAACGCTACCGAGCTGAATTGGCGGTGACATGTAGATCGGGATTTAAGCTGAATGCAAGATTACTCAGTTCGCAGGAACTCATCTTACCTGCATTGAAGCTAGACAAAACAATAATACGAGATTTTCCCGAGTACCCCGTTCCGGCTCCGTCGGATTGCATTCAGGGCACTTCTGTCTGTGGGAGGAGGAAAAAATAACCGGAATTCCTTATACTGTCTAGATAGAGAGAGGACGGAATGTGCAAAAACAAAAAAAGAAGGCCATGGTCCCGACGAGGGTCGAACTCGCGACCTTGGCGTTATTAGCACCACGCTCTAACCGACTGAGCTACGGGACCTGATTGGATGGTGGGGTCGACCTTACTATAAATTATGAAGGCGACCAGTTCTGACCGTTATGAATCTAGAACTGCTCCAGTTACGGACAGATTAAGAATATACTGCGCTGTTTCTGCAGCGAAGATGGTGTTAAAGTGACGGTCAAAGTGTTGTCTGGCCTTCTATACATGTTATATAAGTGTATTATACTGCATAGAGTAAGAATTGAGTCGAAAACTCGAATGTGAGACATAGGGAGACGGGTATTCGTGGATAAATATATTTAGCTGACTGCGCTCAGATCTGCCTTGACGCAAGTAATACGCTGCACTGCAGGAGCACACCATTCACACCATCCGTATATAAGAACAATCCAGACCTGCCAATTGCACCCGAATCTAGTCTACCAGGCCATCTTCCCACGCGAACCGGTCATCAGGTTCTGATCTAGACTACAGCATTGCAAGCCTGTTACTGTACACTTCTCAAAACGAACCAGTCAGTCTCGACAGATTTCTTGTTGTTGACTAGAGACAGTTAAAACATCGCAGCTAACCATGTACCATAAGCTGGACGTTACATCACACCAGACACCCTTGACTGGTTCAGTGATATCAGCCCGAACCGAGAAACAGAGCCCTACGGGAGATTGAATCATCACCAAAGTTTAATTATCAACGTGTGGCTGTTTCTATCTATGGATATGTTCACATGACCTGTACTTATATTATGCCAGGCACTGAACTAGAGTAGATGATCGGTAGATTACAGCGGATGTGCTTGTCTTCCCATCACTGATTCATCGAAGGATTCGCAGAAAATCCCTAACTTCACCGAGTTAGCTATCCTGTACCCCATATATCGTGTTACTGATAGACTGCTGATCCCCCTGAAACATATTATATCATCGATCGCGCGAGAACAACGCCAACATGGACCCTAAGAGCCACAGTGGCAGAGAAACAGTTCGATATACAGAATCCATAAACACCGATCAAAAAGAAAGCTAGAAAAAAAAATATTCCGGCTTTATATGGATACGAACCAAAATACCCCAGAACCACGTGACGAAGAGGCAAAAAAAGAAATTGCTGGATAATTGCCCCCACGCGGGATCGAACCGCGGGCCTCAGTATATCGAGGTATAATACAACTAGGATCTATTAGTAACAATGAAATAGGAGGTGTTTTTGAGAGGTAAATCTTAACATACGTACTGCGCTCTACCACTGAGCTATAAGGGCTGTTGTTGTGCTTGCGTAGCGATTTTAGGCATTTTCAATTGCAAGTTCGTGTAGGGTATCTAGTTATGATTATTGAGCGCGGAATGATAAAATAAAGAGAGATTGTTTTTAGTACTATTATAAGCCCATACCCGAGGGGAACTGAAAGACTAAAGTGAGGATGATTACTGCAGACTCCAGAGAGAACGAGCCTGAGTTAACTTACCACTTCCCTCCCCTAATGATTGTTAGTTCGGTGGAGCGAATTATACCTGTCTGACTAATATTCTGCCTGTTCTATTCTCCCAACTACCATTTAGATACCAGAGATTCGGTTCTGTTCCTCCTAGAATAGAAGGCGGTGGTGTAAGCTTCTTGCCACAGGGCCCACGATACTACTAACAATCTTTAGGGGAGGGAAGTGGTAGAGTACCATACTCCAGAGAAAGAGCCGAGCCAGAGTGCTTTTACCGTACGGCGTATAGGGGAAATCTGATCGAACCGTGGAAAATTTCCATCTATCTACACGCTTTTCGTGGGGACCGCACAATTCTACGGTACTGTAAGTCGATTGTGTCATCGGTCGCCCGTCGTCTCGGACGATAAGAAAAGAAAAGACCGCATAATGGGTTTCTATCAGAGAAAAAGAACCATTGTGGTAAGATTAGGAAGGGGGCCTATACATACCGCAGCTACAAACGATGCGCCACCCTCACCAATTGAATATGAGGTGAGATGGAGAGAAAAGGAAAAAAACATCAGAATAGCAACTCCGTATATCTACTCCGTAGAGTAGGTAGTAGTAAAGTCAATTACATTGGTCTCTAACTTATCTACTCTGTAAAGCATGATACCCTCGCAACGAAGAAGCAATAATCACTACTACTAGTAGCGCCGCGGCGCAAGGTCCTTCAGGAACGGGTAAATCCTGGATCCGAAGTGCCAAGTGTGGGGTAAAAACAGCTGGGAAACTCAGATTGTGCGCCGTTTGACGTAGCTTGAATGAAGATCTTTACCTATGCCCTCGGTACTCCTTTCTTGGCCAGCACAGGAATATGTGATGGACAAAAGAGACTCAAATCTATTGCGTGTACACTCTGTGCCTTCATTTCACTTTGATGTTTCAACCTGGAATGGCTCAGCTAGAAGGAGCGGTGTATGTAAGTGATCTACTCTCAAGAAATGAAATTGGGAGTGTAGTAAGAAATGTACCTTGTCTTAGTCTAAATAAACGGTGGATGCCTGGGGCTTTGTGATTCAATGTTACGGTACCCTTTCTACTCTGTACAATCTTATCCTAACTGCTCAAATAGATAGATTATTTAGTCTTTGCTAGCTATCTAGTCTAGTTATTATTTGGATAGATCGACACCCACGTTTTCTCCTCGCAGATGCTCGCCACTACTACTCCGTACCGTGTGTCTCACATTTATCGCTTTGATTTTCCTACTAGTAACGCGATACCCGGAACGGCTGGGATCACCAGATCCCTTTCTTCCAACCTCTCACGGAACCTCTAAGAGTCTACAGTAGTACAGCTGGTCTTCCTGCACCCGCCCGCCACTAGTCTCATCTATATATGCCGCGGTCTCACTGAGAAGGAATCCAAAGGCTGGTCAAGTGGGTAGGAGTAGTATCTGCATGGAGCGTAAGCCAGATCTGATGAGAACAAAAAGAAGAGGTCATGCAAGCCATCTTTGCTTGACTTGCCACCTACCATATTCCTAGAATCTCACTGGTGGTCCTGGTGGCAGCTGGCAGTGCAGCCTTACGAGGAGTTTTTTTTTTTTTTTTGGATCTCACAGAGAGACCACAGCCTCGGTGGAGAAACCGAAGATGCGCGAAGTCTGTCTTCAACTCCGCAAGGACCGACCGGAAGAACTTGAAGAACGGGAAAAAGTTAGCGTTTGGATAACTAGCAGCCAAGGAACGTCATAGGAAAGAATAGTGTCTATCCGACAGGGCCCACGCTCATCGTTGGGGAGTTCTTGGCTGGTAGCGTAGCTCTGTAATGTAGCAGGTTCCGCGCCGCCGGACATAAACACGGCGGCGGAAGATCTATTACTAGTACAAAGAAGATATTATTTAAATCCTCGACACGACCCAGTACATTCCACACGCATCACACGCCACGACACTTGCGAATCTCTCACTCCTACCTTCCTCTCTTCTCTTCAACCAGATCCTTTGCACAGTAAAGGTCAAGAACAGTTCATCCATCCACACCATACCGCATACACAATGAAGTTCTCGATCATTTCCTCTCTGGCTCTCCTGGCCTCCGCTGTCATGGCCATGCCTGCCAACCCGGCCATCCAGCGTCGCCAGGCGAACACCACGATCCCCTTCTATCTGAAGACCAGCGGCGCTGCCAACGACCAGCACAACAACCTCTATGTCACTGCTTACCACACTGGTGCTGGATTCAACGACGCCGTTCTCGAGAGCTCCAACCAGAACGCTGCCAAGGCTATCTTGAACGGCACCAACGTTCAGTTTGAACTTGGCACTCCCTTCCCTTGGGGATTCGACATGGGTAGCGCTACCAACTACGGTGGTAAGTAACCGAACTTCCTTAGAAGGAACATCGAATAGTGTAACTAATGAAAACCAATGCAGCCTGGGAATTCGTTCAGATCAACGCTGGCTACGGTACTTCTGGCTTCTCTATCAACTCCAGTGGTCTTGAGTGGAACGCTGAGGACGGCTTCGGTGGCTGGCTTGGTAAGTAATGACATCTTGGTCCAATTTTTTTACATTTTCGACCAGGACAACTCTTCTGACAGGTACATCTCTAGTCTGCGACTGGTGGCACAACGCCCCTCAGCTCTTCTACCTCGTCGAGTACTACCAGCCCGAACTCCCCTCAAGCTGCGACAAGGTCCAGCTGAAGCCCGAATACATCTCCGCTTAAACAAGGATGAAAACTACTTCCGACGAAAACCACCTATGACCTCTTGACATGATGGACTTGATACCCGCTGCAATCGAGATTATCTACTCTTAATCGACTTGATTTTTGTGTGAAACTGCTGCTTATGATGAGCCATTGACTGCCCAAACTGGGAATGACTTGAGAAAAATTAATGAAAAAGACCAGGAAAAAAAATTCGACAAGCATTGGGAACGGGATGGTAACGCGATGTTATGGCCCAATCGTGTTGATAGATAGTGTTCATGACTCATACTACTCCTAATTACTAGTTAATAATAAGAACACCATACTTATTTTCTCGATGGAATGCCGGCCACACGCGTCTGGAATGTAGCTTGTACCGGAGAGGTAAAACTGCATTGCAGCGTATTTTTCATCCGCGCGACGCGTATAACTTGCAATTGTCAGATTCTGCGCATAAGTCAAATCGGAAAGGTTCATCTGCTCAGTCACATATCGACGGTGAGACGATTTTACAACATGTCTATACCCGAAGAAAACTCCAGTAAGCACCTGTCTCTACCCCGTTGTTCGTTTCTCCTGACCGACCCACATCGAACTTGAGCGATGTCAATTCCAACTTTCCAAGTGTTTCTTTGCGATGGCCAGTCCGATGGTTCGCTCGAGCCGAAACCTGGTCTAACCGTGGGACGGCTCTGGAGGAATGACGGAAGGTCGCCCAAACAAAGATCTGTCTGTTGCACAGCCATTGCAATCGCCACAACTGGAGTAGCGGTAGAATAGCTGCAGGTAGAACAGCAGCTTTCCTTGCAGAGTATCATAATCCTAGCTAGTTCTTGCTGACAGACCACTTGTCGGTATCCGGAAACCGAGACAATAATAATGTTGTCTGACTCTGTCATCCGGGATCGTGCGCATCCAAAAATAGTAGTAAAGCAGATCCGGGGGCGCACTCTGGGCAACCAAAAGAGCAAAGCTCCTGGTTGAGCTTCCAGTCAGAGCCAACATGCTGAACCGACTAAACTGAGTCTGTGATAGTCTCGCTGAATCCAACATGCCGGCGCTTGAAGCTCCCGAACACTCCAGCAAACCATCTGGGCGAATCGCAGTCACTGCAGGGCCAGCGAACCATCCAGGCGACGAGGAACAACAAAGACGAGCTGCTAGCCCAAACACTAGATGGTTATGGTTTCTTGTTGACCTGGACCCGGCCTTTTAGCGTCAAAGCGCGGATCGACGCTTGTTTCCTCTCCTCTTCCACCATCTTCTGCGTCTGCAGAACACCGTCCTCCATGAATTGATTTCTGTCGTCTTGCTGTGCTCTCTGTGACAGTCACTCGCTTGCTCTCGAGAGCAGACAGTCGTTTTTGTGTTGTGTGTTGTCGCTGCAACCGGTCGTCGCACGTCCCTGTAGTGGGAAGTCTTGGTCGGTGTTTTGCTTCCGCTGTGTCTCAGTTTGCCCCGGGCGGTCTCCCACGACGCTTTTCGCCCTCTCGTTCGACGTCGACACGGACATCTTTTCTCTCGTTGTTTAATCAAAAATTTTGGTGATTTGACTGCCAACTGGAAGAAAGATAGATTCGATCAGGTCGGATCTAGAGACGGTTAGAAATCGTGGTTGGTCGAACTGAATTGTGTTGAGGACCCCTCCTGTTTCCAGTACCGCTGTGGAGGCTCCTGACGCTTCTCCTTGCGTCCATTATCTCATTTGGACCTTTTAACTATCAATAACGATGCGTTCGTTTACTTTTATCAGTTTGCTGTGTACGTTGCTCGTACTGGCGACGTTCTCTGCTGCATGGCCGTGGCCGCAGGGTGATACCTTGCGCCATGGCCTCCTCGTAGGAAAGCGGGCAGGTAAGAATCTGATTCAAGGGTGATTTTATCATCGTCATTTTTATTTGCTAACGCCTCGAATATAGCGACATCAACAACTGAGGCAGCGAAGACAGAGGCGGCAAAGACAGAGGCGTCGAAAACAGAGGCGTCGAAGACAGAGACGGCGAAAAAGACGGATGCCGCAGTCACATCAGCACCGACTGCGACCGGAACCAATACCGCCAAAGAGACAGGCACGCATACGGGAAAGGCATCGGGTACATCTAAGACTGGCACCGCCAAAGGCACCAAGACGAGTAGCAGCACATCCAGCATCTCCATCAATCCTGCAGCAGGTCCTGGAGGGATCAGTATGCTCACCCCCAGCGCCAATGCCCAGAGCACCTACTACAAGATTGGCGACTATGTCACCTTCAAGTGGAACTACACCTCTCTCTCGATTACCCCGTCTGCGGTCAACGTTGTGGCTTCATGCAGCTTGAACAGTGAGACCTACACGCTCTCGCACAACATGAGTGTCCATCCCACGGGAGCAGTGACGTGGGACACTGGAAAATATCAGGCCTCTGCCACGGTTCCTCTGCTCACGGCGTCCTACACTCTCATCGTCTATGATGTGGACTCGAACCCCAGTGCTGTTGCTAGCGCTGGACACCTGAGCTCGCAGAACCAATACACCTTCGGCATGTACCTGCCTCAGTCGTATACTCCGCTGAATGGTAAGTTGCCCTGAGACCCTGGAGTAGATATGCTGTACTAATGACTATGCAGCCTACGAGTGTGTCACTTGCAACGGTGCCATGTCGGAACTGGAGCGCCATGCGCTCGGATTCATGTTTACCATGGCGACGATTACATTTGTCTCCTTCACATGGTTCGCCGGCGGTTTTGGGGTCTTTTCTACCTAAGAGTGGGAAAGATGACTGCTTCACGCATCACACAACTTGATCTTCATGCATATACTTGGGTCTCCGTCTAGCGTTGCTGTTCAGCATTAAATTTGCATTCTCAGCTATAATAATCTGTCATGATGTACCGATTTGTTCAACTACGGCGGTGGGTTTGGCGTTTTTTTTTATGTGACACATAATCATATGGAATAGTTTTCTCTTACCGGTATATGCCTCACCTCCTTGCAATTTTTGAGGGCAACAGAATCGGTGGCATTATTTCTGCGATAAATCGTCTTATTGATGGATGCCCCCATTTTCATTTTCCAGATGAATGACAGCGAAAGGATGACTCCACTGATTATGGTAGATAGAATGGAAAAAAAGGTACCATATTCCTCACATTTCTTATGCGCCAGAACTGAAACTTCCCCATCAGTGTAAGTATAAGTCGCCTCGCATTCTTCAGTAAGACGAGAGGCCCAAGGTTAGCGCTTCTTTGCACCATATAACTTCCCACCCTTGCTTCCTACAAAAGAGCTCTAATATATCGATGTAGTTTTAATACTTCGCAGCGAGTTATGTATTTTGTAATAACGCGTCCATCATGCGCGACTAATCGAAAAGTTATGTTTGTTTGTCAAACTCCATCCATACTACCTATCCCCCCCCCCTCTTCCTCCAGACACGATCTAGTGATACTTGATAGTGTGTGTAGGTATTGGTTCATTTTGTTTGCGTCCGCGTCCCTAAGGATCCTTTCTGCGGAAATCGGATCGAGCACCAGCGTACATCTATCTATCTTACACACTGACTGATAGCCCTGCAGATAGAGCAATCAGATCTGATAGTGTTTGAAGAGTTTGAAATGTGGCTATTATATTATATTATATTATAGTATATACGTCATTGTCCACGTGTATCGTGTCGTATCTATCCTACATGTGCATGGGTAGGTGGATAGATGCTAGTTACCTACTTACTCTCCGCAGGTCCTGAATGAGATCTTTCTAGATCCTGAAAAGTTGAAGCTTCGATATGCATAAATATGAAGATAATACAATTCTTCTCTATTATACTGATTCAGACTGTTTGAAGACTATAGCTAGTTTAGTTAACTTATGTCGGCTATCTGTGTTCTAGATGCTTAGCAGCATACTGCGGGTTCAGGATTGGATTTCATGTTTGATCTGATGTTTTCTGCAAAATATGGAATGGATCCTTTATTTTTCCGTGGCTTGGCTTTGTTTTCCTCTTAATGTGTCTGTCTGTTTGGCTTGAGCTGCTGCTGCTGCTGCTGCCTTACCTTGTGTCTTTTCTTTTCAGGGAGAGAAATCGGTGGATGAGGAGTGGGAATTTTGATTGCCGAAGGAGAGTCACGCTCTTTGGCCTTTCCTTCTTTGTGCATAAAGGAGGGTGAGGAAGAAAAGTGAAAATGAGCCAGAAGTTTGTCCATATTGCTGCCAAGGGAGAAAGCTACAAATACCGGACAGAGAGCCAGACTGTTTGTCTTGTAGAGAGATCTATTTTTTTCTTACGTCTTTTTCTTCTTCGCTTTGCTTTCCCCCCTTACCCAGCCTGCGAAAAGCGCAAAAAAAAGGAGTCTTATTAGAAAGTGACGAGGAAAAAGTTCCAAATATAATAGCTACGCAAGAAACAACATTTCGAAAACATGCCAACCAAGCCAGAACGCACGATAGGGTTTATTTGGCCCAAAGATCCTCGTCCCGGAAACCCTCCACGATGGCCACGGCACTGGCGATTTCTCGATGTCCTATTCAACAAAGGCCCTGATATCTTCGTCGGTACGCTTGATGGGCCAAATGCGACGCCGCGTACTGCCCGTTGGTCGCGCTGGCAGGACTTGTACGGTCATCCGGATGATGGTGAAGAGGAGACCCGAGCTCCTTTTCCTGGGGCAGATCGTGGGTTGAAGAGATATGATTTCAGAACGAGAAGATATAAGATCCCCGACGAAGCGACATGGAGTTATGTGCAATACTGCGACGATGGAAAGCGTGGATGGGGACGCGATGATATCGTGCACGAGGTGCCCCAGTACTTTTGGGATGTGAATGGCGCTGCGTATCCGGCTTGGGCTTGGCATGATCTTTATTATGGCCAAGATGCCGACTACCAATACCGAATCTGAGGGGATATGGATTTTTAAAGGTGGGAGCCGGTGCAAAACGCGCTCAAGCGCAGTTTTGATGATAGGCCTCCCAAGTGGTCGATTTCTTTCCGTCCGGAGTATCGACGGTTTTTGGACGGCGGATGGTCGGAAGTTGAGCGGTGTTGTCAATCATTTTGTTACACTTCACGCATGGCGTTTTCTTGATATCGGAATAAGAGCATATCATGTCCTGCATAAAGTCATCAGTAAGATGCTACATTTCATAGTGCAGTAGCCTCTTTTTGACTGAAGATGTACTCACGAGTAGGTAACCGAGGTCCCATTTTCGAGGACGTAGATTCAAGCATATGGACACAGACGTCTCAAGCTTCGTTTTTGGCTTGCCAGGGTATTGTTTGTTGGACACCCGCCATTCTACCTTACCGTCCTCCTCCTGTCCGTGGATCTCTTGAATATCAAACGACATTCCAGCTTTTAATAGGACAACTGTGATCACATCTTCGTTTTTGCTCAGCAAGATCCGCACACCGGACAAGCCTTTCTGTTTGAAGGACTCTACGACGCCTTTCCAGCCTCCGGCCGATAGAGCTTGCGCCCTCGACTGTTCTTCTTCGGTCTTCTTATGCCGTCGCTGACTGGTGTGCTCCTCCTTGTCAAGTTCCTCGAGAACTTTGTCGTAGTCATGCTCCCAGATTCCACTCGGCTGCGGGTAGTCGCCGTCGCACTCCTTCATCTTCTCATCCATCCTGGCCCAGACAGCTCGCATTTCTGGGCTTTGCCACGCAGACACGAAGTCCTCGACCTCTGTGACACCATCGCGAGCAGCCTGAGATAGCTGTTCGTATAGCATCTGCGGAGATTTCGGCACAGGCCTATTGGGACCCGCTCTCCGCGGGTTGACAATTGGAATAAGGGGAGCGAGAAGACGATCTGGTAGTAACGTCCGCAGTTGATGAATCTGTTCAGTATTAGCAAACAGCGAACATAGCAATGAAATTAGAAACACGCGCTTCCATTGTATTGGGCGCTGAGGGGTGCTAATATAACTCACTTTTGCCTCGAGTTCTTGCAATTTCCATAACGATGAGACTAGTTGCCTTTCAGAATTCCAATTTATGCTCTCTTTAGAAGCGACTTCAGATTTGATGCCTTGCTGATTACCCGCATTTTGCGCATTACCGCTCGATTGCGGGGTTGCTTGTGCCTTGGGGCCGACAGAGGGCACACTCGCCATGACACCAGCGCTGTCCTCCCTGAAGGAGGAAAATAGCAATAAGCAGAGAAGGGAAGACTGAAAGAAATTGAGACTATGCTGCAATAAGCGTCTCTGTGACGAGTTTTGCGCGAAAAGAGTTGACAGTCGAGCACAAGGTCAGCAATCCACCAGCACAAAAGGCGTCGTAACACTGGCAGCAAAATAGCTCTGACACAGGTGAAGAAACACTGATTAATGGTCTACAAAGCGCGCTGCTGGCCTCGAGAGGCTATGTACAGTACGAGGAGCCCAGTGTGGCCAATGAGAAAAGGAAATTCAAGAGATGCGAGATGCGCTAGAAGAAAGAGACAACTGCGGTACGTCCAGAGCCTACACCTCCAAGGAAGCCTTTATGCCTCTGATGGCTATATTGCATGCAACATAGATAATTCTGGTAGGGGAGAATGCGCGAAGATGGCGGAGCGATTAACCGCTGTGGTTGGAAGGAGTGCCATGTCGCATGCGCCACCTCAATTACTGTACCAGCCACACGTGGCTGGTAAATGATGAATTTCAGCGCTCCCAACCCTATTCTTACTTGCAACTCTTACAGCATCTGAGTACGTAGATGTCTTTATTACAAGATTTCGATAAAGGGAGCTAGCTAATACTTGTGACATCTTCATCTACTCGCCGCACTCGTTGGATTGATCTTCTGCTCCCTGTGAAGTTTCATGGAATCAGAAATGATTTCTGGAGCGCTGAATGCCACCACTTGGCAGCTTTCTTAATGTTGGTCTACTTAAGCTACAAGGCCTGGCTGTTAGTCGGGAAAAAGGTGTGGAAACAAATGGACTGTCCTCTACTGATTTCTTCAATTTCTAGCCCAAGCTGCGGACCGTTGAGAGGCATACAGTTTTACAATATTCAGATCTCGGTCCAGCACCATATAGATAGAATCGGAATCCTATTTATTTAATGGTCTGAAAATACTGCATTCTCCTGCGGGACTAATAACTGTCTTCATAAGAGACCCAATGCGCCGTTGGTTGTGTATGGGGCGGTAAACCGCCGTCGGAGTTGAAAGAGAAGGTGGACGGGTACTATATAGAGGGACGTATAGGTATAATATTATTGCCATTAATACAATGCGATCTTGTGACGGTAGTGCTAAGTAGCTTCAACAATTGTAATTAGCCACCGCGTCAAGCCAGAAATGTGAAATCTTCGCTGACCACCAGCCTCCGGGACGGGAGCCTTATAAGTAAACAAGGTATTTTCTGGTATTATAGGATAGAATTTATGCGGCGAGTGCATAGTGTCTTGGTATTTGGCTTTGACACGGTATTTTAGAAATGGGCGATCGCCGAGTCGGCGTTGATCATCAACGTTGAAGAGTTCCTGGAAGAAAGGACGAGAAAGCAGACATCGGAAAGTAATAACCTCTCGATATTACCGATAATAAGTTTCTAAGATTCGCTAAACGTGCTATTTTTGTCTCATAAGCCGACAGAAGTCTTCGTCTACATGGTTATTTGTATCAGCCATCGCTTCACATTCGTCGCAAGGTAGGATAAGTCCTGGAATACGTACAGTCAATCTTCCCGTCACCATTATGATCCGCTCGACGGAGCATCTCGTCTACCTCACTGTCTGTGACCTGGACACCGAATGAATTCATCACTTGCCGTAAGCATGATGCGGAAATGTAACCGTTGCCATCACGGTCAAAGATCACAAACGCTTCACGCAGGTTGAGGTCAGAGTCGGATTCCTCATCGTCTCGACTTTGCATTACTCTGGCGAACTCTTGTAATCTGGTTCAGCATCACGATATACAAGTCTCGGATTGAATGACGTACCCGAAAATTGAATAGCGCCCTCCTTCTTCCCTGCGCCAATCTGCTTGATTACCTCTTCTAGCTCAAAGAGAGTGTATTCCTGGCCAAAAGATCGCATAACCCCGGAGAGGTCCTTCACCGTGATGTTTCCTTCGGGGAATTATCAGTCGCTACTTGAAATTGACATATCCCTGTTTTGTTTGGATTTCTTCAACGGGGAGGCATACCATCTTTGTCTCTATCCTAGAGGAGCTAAGAGCATTAGATATGTGGAATTGATATTAAGAACGAAAACTCACAAGTAAAGCAAAGGCTTTCTGGTACTGCGACACTTGTTCAGCAGTCAATTGTTTCCCCTAGTGAAGAAAATGTCAACAAAAATCATGCACGGAGCATGCGATTGGATGACGTATATACCATGCCACAACGATAGTGACCGAAACACCAGTAACTGCCGGAAAGATGGTATAACTTGGAGCGCTGGAAGGGATCTCGATTAGAAGCACGGATATCTATGACCAGAAAAGAGAAGTTGGGTGATATTGTGAGGGCATAAACGCCCCCCCAGCATTAGAGATTCGGAGATCACCAACGATCTCTGTGGACCAAGACAAAGTGCTGTGGAGAATTCCCATATAGGAGTGGCAAATACTCCAGCCGTCAGGGATCGGCATGTTGAGAGATAACCTCAATTCCGACAGGGCTGAGATTCACCTTCTCGAATCCGAAACTTAATCTAAAAATATCGGTCAATCTGTCAACTACTGTACGGATTAACTCGCAATAATAGGAAGCAGCTAAGCCACATTTTGCCATTTATTATATCCTTGTTATATAACAATGCAGTGGCGACGATGAATAAAGTGATAGTTGCGAACGGCCTTAACAGAAGGAGAAAAAGTACGCGCTGTCTCCATAAAGTGGAACCTGCCCATCGATTGAAAATCACCGGGGTGAATTTGAGAGGAGACCGGTATGCGAAGGTGCAATCACGGCCTCGGAGAGACCAATGTTTTCTCGAATTCAGAGTCTAACCTCAGAGAGCCCAGTTAACTAAATGCCACTAAGCGTGCCTAATACGAGTGGACAAATTGATCGGTAATATGCCACGCGTCAGTGCGCTTTCCCCCAGAGGCCGACTCTATCTTTGTGCCATGCGTATGATGAAGTTTGGGACAAAGAGTCCCTACAAGTGGCCGATACAATCTCCATGTCACTGGCAATGGAGAGCCGTTTAGCTAGCCCACAAGAATTGGCAATGTTATAGCTCTGCTCCCGTAACGCTGACGCACTCTTAACAGCGTGAGACTCTTCCCAACGACGCTTGACTCCGAGTCGGTAGAATTCTTTTTTTGAGGCTTATTGTCGTACGTGACTTGGCTCTTCGCGCGGAGGCTCTGTCCGGCATACCAGTGATGGCCTGCCAGAAACGGACTGATCCCGAATCGCATATTTCCACCTCATCAATGACAACGTATTCATCGCAGAGGATCCGCTGATTTCCGGTTTCTCATCCGTCTCGAACGGACCACTTATGGACGTACCTCACCGCGAGTCCATTTCCTGTAGCGAGTGATTCAAGGGACGGAGTAGATGACAGATCCCGAAATAGAGGCACTCTACAAGGCGTTGAAGATCCCTTGGTGCGAGGAAACCGCAAAATAAACCGCTCACTTAGTCTCCGTTAGCAGATAGCGATTATGCAAGCCATAGAAGCCGGTCTTTCCGGCCGCTGTTTTGCCTTTTTGATCGCGACATTTTGACAGCATGCTCTGAGGAATCACGTCAAAACGAATCAATACCGGCAGACCAGCTGTTTCATACCATAGTAGTATGGAGTGCGATGCCAGGCTTTCATTGTCCATAATACCTGGCTCTGGAGCCAGCCCTGGAGACGAGTCCGTGTGACATTATGCTCTGATATACCCTCGATAACAGCCCATATAACGCAGAACTTTTCAGTAATCAAGCTGTGACTGGCCCAGTACGTTCCACGAATAAACTCAACTGGAACTGTGGAAAATCCGCCCTTTATTCGAGAGACCCCTGGTAACCTGGTTTAACTACCTGGCCTTTCCCCATTTCCTATCTATGCCCCACTTGGTGAAGAAGGTCGGAAATTAATGGTTCTCGCAAAAGATTATCACTAGCAGAAGCACGGATAGTGTCTGCTAATATGGCGACATGAGTGATCATGGATTACTGTCCCAAGTAGGTCAATTTGACGATGATTGAAAAACGAAGCATAACATCAGGAAGCAAGAGAACTGCGAAGATCTTGCCAAACGGCGCCTCATAAGGCTGCTTTAGTTGCTTGTGCCAAGCCGTCAAAATTGCTAGTTTGCCTAACAGGTCAACTTTCCTGGCGCAGGTTCTTGGCAGGGCTGGCTATCAGAAGTAACTAGTTAACTAGTTAGTGCGGCTGATGCCAAAGCTGAGATGGTCACAAGTTGGACCTCAAGGACATCTCCGATTATACTTACTTAAAACCGAGCCATCGAGGTCCTCATTCGGTCTAAATCACCCTTTACGGAGTACAGCGTTGAATCTCCAAATCTGTTACCCGATGCATTGAATCGGTAGATGTGGGAGAAACGGTTCTTTTCTAGCTCACACACTGTTCCGAGGACTCCCCAAGCTCAAAGCTGCTCTGCTGTATTCGGTGTGACATGGGCTATTGAAAATGCAACAATTATAGAATCATGGAAAGAAAGGAACCATCTCATAGTCAATGGTGCTCCTCTGTATCCTCATCGCTCTCGTCGTCATCCGTATATTCATAATTCTCGCCCCGATTATCTTCCCCCGCAGTGACCTGTTTTGATGCAAGCTCCAGAAGGAGATTTGGATCTCCTCTATCCCAAGGCAAAGATGGTCCACAGTCAATGAGCCCCTCATATTCATGTCCAAGTTCTTCCACAAAGGCTCGGAGCATGTTTTTGCTCATGTATTTTGACGGCGTTGCCCAGAAGGGCTTCCCTTCTTCGTCAGTTAATACCCCAATGGCGTCAGGAGTCTCTTGCTGCCATATGTGGCGGAGAACCTGCACACAATAATGGAAGTATACGTATCTCGCCCTTGGCCTGAATTGAGTTTTAAAGACTAGCCTCCTGTCTTGGAGAGCTGACCATTTCAGCCCTATCCACGGATGGATGAGCTTATCCAATTTCTTCCAATTGGGGTCAAGGATCCGAATTTTGTATTGACGAGGGTCTCTTTTGACCCAGCCTTTAATATCGATAATGCTAGCGTGTTCTGGAATGTCTGGAACAAGGACAATCTTTCCAGAATCGAAATATTTCTCAATGCACGTCGATATCATGAGGCCGTTCTTCGGCGAGAAGAGTTCAGGGGTGTCAGTAGTCCCAAAGATAGCATCCATAGTATCCTGCCCGTGCATCCATGCAAAGAGAGGTGCGGCAGTCATCTCACTTTCTGGTGTCCATCTTTCCAGGATTGGGCACCAAAGGAGGTCCTCCTCAGTAGGATGTCTACTCCCATATGCATCGATCGTGGCTTTTCGGACTTGGATCTGAAGCTTGCCATCTCTTTTTCCAGCGCCTGTATCTTTGATCTCTAGCCCCATCTGGCTTGTTGTAAAGAGCTTCACAAAGCTCGCTCGGAGAGAGTGGCTCCCTTTCTCTCCAACTTTTTCAGATCGCTGATCGCAGATTCGTCGCTGTACCTTATACGCCTTTATCCTTTCCAAAATAGACTTCGCTTCTTCGGTTGTCTCCCATTCGGATCTAGGCCCTTTGAAGTCTTGCAAGGAGATATTTCTTTCTGTTTCGGCTCTTTGGATCATAATGTTGTTGAATTCGGCAGTCTCGGCCCAGAATTCAGCATTGAATGATCCTTGTGGACGGAGCGTTTTCTTCGCAACTCTTAACATATCATCTAGGCCCTTTTCGTGGGATTCGTTTTTGCTGTGAGTATTTTCGAAGGTGTGCTTGCTGGAATTTCGTGGAGAAATGCTTGGCCAATATAAGGATTGCATTTCGCCAGAGGACAGAATCATAAGATAAAGACGCTGAAAGGAGAAGCAAACAATGTACTTGACAGGAAAGCAGGGATAGATAATTGTTAGAGATCCAGGTAGACCAACTAAGAGTTCTCCTTTTTGGTCGACTGGCAGAAAGCCATCAATAATGTTCTGGAGATCTTCAGGTATTCACTTGTCTTTCTCTCACCTTAGAATATCCGTATCATCTGCCAGTGCCTGACAGATCCAATCTTTATGTCCAGTCGGCAGACACTTGAAAAGGGTGAGTTTTTAGTGCCAGCTGATCGAGAATAGAAGCGTCCAAGATATCACCACTTGGCAGTTGTGGAATTAGTAGAAAGAGTTTTGAAATATAGGTATCGAAGGCTTTCAAAAGCCTAGATACATAGTAGTGCATGGCCTCTGGCTAAAAGCATGGAACTGTGGGATGTTGCCTGGTTACACAACCATTCTTCTGCCTCACTGTTCATCTTCCAGTGAATGACTTTTAGGCAACTACAACGCGGAATAAACAGTCGTCACATGATTCTACTACCGACTCTCACGCGAGTGAATTACATATTACTATTGGACCGTATATGCTGGGATTGCTGTTTCGAGTTTTCAAGTCATTTCCAGTCGTAGAATCTTCTTATTATTTATTTATGACGGCAATTGCCTTTCGTCCTGGAGAAGATCGTTCATACGCAAGATATAAAAGCCCTTTCAGTAAGGTTGCAAAGGGAAAAAAAAAACCAATCATCCACCATGACTATATAAACCATCCCACGTATATCGCTTCTGGATCTGTCCATAAAACACCCTACAGGTTATCTGAGATTCTTACATTCGCTTAACCTTTCGTTCAATGAACAGTGTTGACCTAATAAACACTAGCATTAATCTGGCTTTTTTTCTTATTTTGGGTCTCTGCAGGTATCCATGGGCCTATCTCCTTCCTCTTTAGGTTAGATCGGCGCACAGTATCTACCTACCTCCTATAGGTAGATAGATAGGTAAAGCTTCGAGCTTTCTATCGGAGATAGGAATCTAAGCTTCTTCACCATCTAGTTTCTAGCCTCCAAGATCCCATCATCTCAGTCATTCTCAACATCAGAGAGCTGATACAGTGTTGACAGAGTCGATGCCAATCCAATTTCAGCCAGATGTTTGCCGACACGATTTCGAGGGCCAGAGCTGAAGAAGTCCAAACTGGACGGCGATTCTCAGGAATGTCTATAGACGATAAACTGCGTTCTGTGCCGCGCGGCAGGCTAAAATAGTATGACCGATGCTAAGGGAAAGAGTGAGTTATCCGTACATGTATGTATGCGTGCTATTCGATTCTGCAGAAACGTCACGCTCACAAGATTCGAATTTTCTAGGATTCCAAGCTCCTATTACTATTATGAACTGTATGTATCGGCAATGCAGTCAGTGTGACACTGTTACATGAGCTAAATCTCTTTTGAGATATATATGTACAGTACTCCCAGTCTGTATTAGGGCAAGGCAGCCGGAGCCGACAAAGCCGTCACTAAATCTAGACGGTGTTTACTAGGTATCAACAAGTATAAACTGGGGGCCAAAAGTACATACTAATGTAACTAAGTTGACCCGCAGCCTTACAGGACGGAAAGCCCAAGGGCCAATTGAAAGCTGAAAAGGAGGCACATGCAATTGAGAACAATGAATAAAGTCGCAGAAGATCGCAGAACATTATTATTGCTTTTTATCAGATCCGACGATATCAAGTGGGCCCATTCCTCAGAATCGGTTATACCGGCCAAGTTCTCGCGTGAGACTGTGATCGGACGGTTAGAGCCGAAGCTTGATGGAAAAATGGACGAACTTGCTGTGAACGATTCTTTCTACCAGGATCGGAGAATTGTGAGAAACACCCTGCCTTCCTACTATTACTGTTATTATGACTGGCCGGGGGGAAGATGTTCTAGAAGATTGTGTTCCCTGTTCGCTGACAACGAATGATCGAGGACCACTGAACATCATGGCCCAGCGAATACTGATAAGTAGCACCCACTGGATCTGTATGTATCGCGAGCCACAGCCATGGTATCATTCCGCGCTCTGTCATACATCTCACTAACTATCCCATCCCATGAGGTTGCGCTTAGGAAACTTGGCTTTAACGTGGCTTCCCACTTGGCGTTTTGCCTCCAATGAATAAAAGCCTTGGCAGCACGATGGGCATTCATGAATACTAGAATAGGATTCTTCGCCCCGCGCGACGTTACTTAGCCGATGCCGAGATCCATGATGGACTGTGAAGCAATAATGTTCGCTCCCATGCTGGTAGTTAAATACAGCAGCACGTTCCCTTCCTCAAGTCGAGGATCCTGAAGCATCGAGCTCTCCAATTGAGTGGTTGCGACTAGTTAGTAAACCATCATGGTTCGATTCGACAGTGCTGCTGCACTCCTTCTCTGCTCTGCCGTGGGCACCTCCGCCCTGTCGCACGGTGCTGCTAACCCGCGGTCCTACGCTGAAAAGCAATTCTCCCAGCACTTTGAAGACGGCTACAGCGTTCTCAAGCATTACGGAGGCAATGGACCTTACTCGCAGCGCGTCTCGTATGGCATTGAGAGAGACACCCCGAGCGGTTGTGCTGTCGACCAGGTCATCTCCATCATGCGACATGGAGAACGGTACCCGTCATCTGGTGCTGGAGCTACTTTTGAACAGACCTTGGCCAAGATCTACTCCGCCAACATCACCAATTGGCAAGGAGATCTAGCATTCCTAGATCACTGGACCTATTACGTGCCAAACAAATGTTACTATGAGGCGGAAACGTGGACTGGCCCCTACGCCGGTCTGTTGACAGCCTTCAGACGCGGTGCGGAGTATCGCGAACGCTACGGGCATCTATGGGATGGGCAATCGATCGTGCCCATCTTTACGAGTGGATACGAGCGTGTCATCGAGACAGCTCGCAAGTTCGGCGAAGGGTTCTTCGGATACAACTATACGCAGAGCGCTGCGCTCAACATCATCTCGGAGGACGCCAGCCAGGGCGCGGATAGCCTCACTCCGACCTGTGCCAAGGACAATGATCAGAACACTTGCAACGCCTTAACCAACCTGTTGCCTCAGTTCTATGTTGCCGCTGAGAGAATCAACTCGCAGAATCCCGGTCTGAAGATCAATGCCACAGACGTTTACAATCTGATGCAGATGGCGGCCTTCGAGCTGAACGCGCGGGCCTTCTCGGATTGGATCAACGTGTTCACCCTGGATGAGTGGGTGAGCTTTGGCTACACACAGGATCTCTACTACTATTACTGTGCTGGCCCTGGCGACAAGAACATGAATGCAGTCGGAGCCGTCTATCTGAACGCATCTCTCGCATTGCTCAACGAAGGCCCGTCATCGGGAACGATGTTTTTCAACTTCGCCCACGATACCAACATCACCCCAATCATCGGTGCCCTGGGCATCCTTCTCCCCAACGAAGACTTGCCTTTAGACCACATCCCATTTGGCAATCCCTGGTCAATAGGAAACATCGTTCCTATGCAGGGGCACTTGACCATTGAACGCCTCACCTGCAACAAGACCGCTCTCTCTTCCCAAGGGACCTACGTGCGACTGGTCCTCAACGAGGCCGTTGTGCCTTTCAACTCATGCCAGTCTGGTCCTGGCTATTCGTGTCCTCTGGCGAACTTCACATCAACTCTCAAAGACAGCCTGCCAAACTACACCAAGACGTGCCAGGTCCCGTCCTCGTACCCGCAGTACTTGAATTTCTGGTGGAAATACAACACCACCACGACACTCAATTATCAGGACGGGCCAATCGGATGCCACGAATCAACAACACTGTCTTGAAGTGTGTTAGGATCGTTGTAATTATGTGTCCCTAACATAAGTTTGTTTAGTAATCGATTACTTTATGAAGTATAACGCTCCTAATGGGTTGAAAATGTGCATCGTAACTTGGAAAGCATCTAGTCCAGTAAATATCCGAAAGTCGATCCATCCACCATCAATTGTACTGTAAGTAGCCGCCGCATAGCTTGCATGTATATGATGTAGATAAACGAAGAAGAATTCATTATTCATATCAAAGCCCATTCCCGAAAGTATCTCTTAATGAAAAGTTTCTGTTGTCTGGTAACTACCTATCTGTCCTCCTTTCTGGTCGTCCTTTTGTCAATTAGCCCTAGTACATACAACCACTTGATTGATTTCGGTTTCAGTGTCAGACTGCTATGGATCAGACAACTCATTAATCAGTCCCAACGCTGTGCGCATTAAATAATTGGCCGTCCTTTCCGGTCTATCCGTAAGTAAACTAAGCTAGAATGGATCTACATATTCGACATTGCCTCTTAAACCTAGCATTCCATCACATAAACTTTATGATCACATATGTTGCGATTCGCTATCTGGATATACCTAGCGATATTGATTTTCTTTTCTTTTCTTTTCTTTTCTTTTTTTTTTTGCACCACTCTTCCAGAATTTGGGCAAGGACTAACCCTCCTTCATCTATATATAACAAAAGTACATCTTCCGCTACGACCGCCGTTGAGGTATCATTCTGCGAAGAATCCGACGAGCAGGATGATTTTCTTTCATCTCATCTCATAACTCCCTCCAGTTCTTTCGGTTCTGCCAAAAAATTAATCTAGCAATTGGAAAACTCTCGGTTCGGTGCCTAAATGCGAAGCGCGCGACGATCGTCCAGATAGCCCAGTCGATATGATTACTGTGATTGGTCAGGTCAATCATATCAGCGATCCATGGGACGGCTGGGTAGCAAGATAGAATTTGGTTTGGTAAGTTGATGATGTTGGGTAACAATTCAGGGGTAATATGTAATACCTAATCTAATCAAACTGCAGTATCAAGAATAGCGGAACGCTAAGCATCTGTGGGAACGCGGACGTACTCCGTAAGTATGCTTCGGGCGCTCTAAGTATCGGCCGCTTGAACCTTTCGTTTGCATCTAACATGCTCACTTACATCATTTAACGGCTCTCAAAGTTATCGGTAACCTGCAGATATGACTGATTGTTCTTCGTCTCCCGTTGTGCCGTCTTTGTTCGTCGCTATTGGGTCCGGGCTGCTTTTCCGCTTCGGCGATGATAATCTTATTATTCCCGCCACAACGGTTCGCGGCCGAAGGGATCTCCGACGGTTGGGCACGAGCCCCTATATCTACCCTTCAAAACAGAATGGCCTGTTGTAGTAGTAGCTAACTTCAAATAATCTTGACAATAATAAATTGAATAGTGTATTCGCTTTTCCTCGTTAGAAATCAGTCAGAAAACAGAGACCAACAAAGTAGAAGAACTTACATTTTCGTTTAGGTAAAAATTTTCGCATCAGCGAAAGGCACATCGAAAGACTCCCTGCCACATCCTCAACGATGAGGGAATCCAGTAAATGGATTACGAGATTGCCTTCATCATATAGAGTTTCGCTATAGCCTGCATTCACAAGTACGTATGGCGCAGAGGCCCACTTCTTCGAATATTCTCGTTTTATGCGTGGATGCGCGGGGAAAGTCAGTCACAATATTCCATATCCCATATTCACTTCTATTACGATCCTGGTAATGATGTCTTGGGAGGAAAATCTGTGGAGACATCAGTGGAAATGTAATAGACCGGTTACAAACTAGCATACCTTCTAAGACGTTGGGCATCAGATGCAAAGAAGCACTGGCCTTCTAGAAGTCGATCCTAAGAAGTAGAAAAGTGGACCAGCATGCACTATAACCAAGAGATTTCCACACTTCTTCGATTCTTTTTTCCCCCAAAAACTCAGCGCTTGGGTCTTCAGAGAAAGCACCCCGAGAAGGGAGAGCTTGTCTGGTTGGTCTGATCTCATCAGGATCAATGGGGCCACCACAGCTGCCACAAAGTGGAAGCTGTAAGAATGAAACAAAGATGCCCGCAGAGTCATCGAAAAGCCAAAGCTCTTCTGGGTGGACTTTCTTCCCGCCACTTCCTGACACAAGAGACACGTACACGCCAAATCCTGCCTCCCAGAGTACCCCAGCGACACGATTGCAGCCAGGAACGGACGATGGTCAACCACTGAAGCAAGCACGAGGAGCAAGCCATGTCTCCATACCGGTTCACGCTAGGGTAACCGACCAGAATTTGTCGGTTATTTCCCCTATAACTCCCAAAAACCAGAGCGATATTCAGCAGAAGCCAACGAGAGTCAGTCAAGGTAGCAACAAACATTCGCAAGGACCGGAAGTCCATCACGGAAAACCCAATGAAAACACCGTGGGACAGTCCCGGGTGAACAACCTACCGAAATCGCCAAAGGACTGCCAGCAAATGTCGACTCCGTTTCATGAGAATGATCCCCCAAATCCGTTCTCTTCTCGAAGTCAACAGAATCATTCGCCTGCGCTACCATACATTTCATCAGGGCCATCGCTCACACGATCGTTTGAAAGCAGGTCGCCCCGGGATCTTGCTATGCAGCCGTCATATAGTTGTCCACAGCTGGAACATACCGGTTCCCATGAGCATGACCCCTTCCCAGAGCGTGAAACTCACCCTGCATCCAAGCAATCCGCAGAGTCATTTTCTGACTCCAGTTTGGACTACCTATCCAAGGGACGTACGAGCTCAGTCGGCGACGCTGCGACGTATTTGCCCACAATTCCGGAGACACCAAACGAAGATACCCACAAGTCGAACCGACAAATGGACAATCTTCCGCAGGAGAAGACGAGATGTAATTCTCGCCAGATAATCGGACAATCCTCCGTCACGACAGACGCACTACAGACGTCAAGATCGAACCAAAAACAGGCGAAGACACCTATATCCAAATCGGAATCAGACTATCGGTCTGATAGCAGGTCGAGTGCAGAAAAATATAGCAGCAGCACAGGCGAAAAGTATATAAGTCCATCTGCTTCGCAATCAGGTGCGCACAAAGATCATTTCGATTTTTCAGTCAATTCCACTTTATCACATTATCCGAAAAAAGAAGGGGGGCGGTCGCAGAACCTGGGAGGCAAGAATCGGGATCCAGTTGATCAGGATCCGGTTTGCAAGGGCACTTATGTGGCCGCAACAAAACCCAATCCTCTTCCACGAACAGAGACTCCAAAGCCGTCGAATAGCGTGAAGGATCAAACTGCCTGCGTACCACAGAATCAGACGCAGACAAAAAATCAGGTCGAGATGCAACATGCTCCAGTACCTCCTCTTAGAAAGGAGCTCCTCCCACCTTGGGCAGTAGGAAGCACGGCACTTTCTAGGAATTAGTGAGCAGCAAATGAAATGACATAACTAGCTATATCGTACCTCAAGTTCAAGAGCAGTGAAGAAACATTAATAAAAATGATTATAGGTTGCTAGACCAGCACTAGGACCCAAAGATCTAATGGCGTGAAACGTGTTGGTCGTACACGCGATCCGAAACAATGCGATTCGCCGTAGCATGGAGCTTTCGCAACCTTGTTTACACAATCGAGTCTCCATCGACGAACACTTACGATGACAGTTTTCGTGCGATTTCCGCTTTGAAATTCAATAATTCGAAACAGAGATAGGATGGGGTAAATTTAAATGTAAACACGGTTTTATCTTCTCAAATGGATCGAGACCTAACGAGAATGCCAGGCTTCTTTAGGAGATCGACACAGCCGGCTGCTTGAGGAGCTAAAAACAATGCTTAACACAAATACTTACTGCCCTTGACGCAGACGTGGGGCGTGAGCCCTACCAAGCAAAGTTCAAGGGCGCGAATCACGATAGCAAACGCGAGGACAGTTTGCCGTCTTCACCTAGTTAGTTACAGGCTTACAGAAAGAGCGATTACAAAACATCCCACGATGTCAGATCTGACGCTAACGTGCTAAAACATGCTGCCAGAGTACCAACAGATACGCTAATTATCCGAGGAGAGGACGATTAACCTTGAGGGACAATGTTACCTCGAAGTCATCTCCTTTTCAATATGACAAATAGTAAGAGGCAGAAGCCCTCTCCCCACCTAATGGTATACACTTCATTGAGAACTTATGTTTTATGTTTTAGGTGGGAGTTGTCGTGATCAGCAATTGATGAATGGCTGGCTGAGAAGTCCAATCCAGCTCTTCGGTTCATCTTGGGTTACCAGCCAAAACATAACATCAAGAGTAACTGAGGCCAAGATCGACCGATATGCTATCAGGACTCTGGCTAGCTAGCTATGCTTGGTCTAGGAGGTCAGCCAGCGCATCGACCTTACCTATCCTCGAGGCTTCAGAGGGGGCTGCTTGATTGCATACTCCCGACTCCCGAGTCCCTGATGACAGGGAGATCTCGAAACGTTGCCAGGTTGGGAAGTAGCGAGTTATCTACGGCTTGCTGAGCCTCAGCTGAGGTGATCTAAGCAGCAGATACGGAGCAACTTAGAGGGCTGCCTACTCCAAGCGCTTGCCCAACTCAGTCTCCCGTGTCTACTAGTCTGATGGCCCGGGCTCTGACGCGGACTGAGATCGTATCTCCCTATGAAGCCCATCATGACATTTCAGCCTCTGTTGGGCCAATGGTCACTCCTGCGGTCTCTCTTAGCGCTGACGATGATATCACGACTCGAAGCCACCCCACGAGATCCACTGAAACTGCTCGATCCCTTTTGATCTGTAGCTTATCACCCGTGGTCTGTCACAGAGGACTGCGATTTTCACCTGGGGCGCGCGTTCAAAAATGAATACACAGGGGACGGATATTTCCCGTCTTTGACTCCTGAACCATGAGCTTGTTTATCGGGAGCTCCGTATCCTACAGAGGATGAAACCATGGTTCCTGAAGCTATAAGGTGTATTTGTCAAGTCAGGCCGTCCCGCTGTCATGGTCAGGAACGTGCTGTCAACAGTTCCTGGAGAAGGGGATGGTTCCTGAGTAACTGGTGGACCTATTCGCCTATAATGCGAGGCTATTGGTCTTCCGTGTTTAACGCCAAGTTACTATACTTTACGAAGTAGAATTCTGCGAATAATGATGTCGACTTAGCCGTTAGTGACTACTAGCGCGGCAATAATACCAATACTAAAGCCACGCAGATCATCCCCAACCGCGCCCCATATTCCTGGGTCAGTCAAGCAGGATTTGCAAGCCCTCGTGTGCCTGTCGATCGTCTGAATTAGAGAGGCACAGTTGGGGATCTGACTATCTATTATTGATTTGAAAAATGGGTCATGGCTCGCCTGCACGAATCAAGGGGGCCCTACTCCATACAGTGACAAATCTCAAAAGACATCAATAATGATCCGCAAGTGACCATGGCACGGATTTCTGTAAGGCTGTTGCACCGCCGCACTGACAGAAGCCACATCTCAATAGATCAGCCCTGCGAGCAATGCTGCAGAGACGGTGCAGATCCTCTCGTGGACTCAAGCCACCGTGTCTGCAGATGTCGTGGAAACAATTACAACGGCTGGGAATTGTGACTGTCCCGAGGATTGAGGTTGTACTTGACATGATTTGAAATTTCTGTGTGCTTTAATTCTATTTTTGCCTTTTTCGGGGTCGCCGGCTAGCTGGACGCCAGACGATAATGTTCCGTTGAAGTTTATAGCCCGGGCTCTCCGAAGACGCTCACAGGGCGAAAGAGTCTCAACTAACCAGTGGAGACGATCTCATTTGAGCCCCAAATTCCCAGGATCCACCTTATCGAGATTTTCCAGAAGGGAAGATGATCGGAGTATTCGCGGTGATACAAAATGCACGCTAAGAGGAACGATCTAACCTGTTCCTTAGAATTTACTGTCTTCGGAGAATACTCAGCTGCAGAATCATGACGCTAATTGCCAGGCTGACAATATTAGCGTTCACGCTTAGCATCAAGACAGATCAAATTCCAAATCGTTCCCACAAAGTATGGGGCAGGTGAGCATCATGTCAGCGCCACCTGTCATTGTGGGTGAGAGACTGTTAAATACATCTCTGCCCTCCCAGCTTGTTCATCTCATCATCATCCACCATCAAAGTCTTACTCTACTACCAACTACAAAACTTAATACGAACACTCCTCTTCACACTCCTTCACTACACCAGAGGAAGTACAGCTGCAATAGACCATCACATCAATCGCACCATTTGCTCAGTACAACATAATCACTACTCGACACAACCACCACCAGACGCGAATACATTCTCCCAGTCGCCAAAAATGAGCATCCTCAACAACTCAGGCTCTAGCCTTGCTTCTGCCAACGCTAGACTGCCATCTCCGTGCGAGTTTCTGCGTCCTATTTCGGCCCTCTATCCTCACGTCGAAGCAATGCAGCCATCGCAGCTTCACAAGGCTGTCCCCGAGTGGTATATGGAGGAGACCGGTGACGCCGCCACATACTGGGCCAGCCTGGCCGACCGCAGTTCAGAGCCAGCAAGCCCCAGTGCTGCATCCTTCTCCTCGCAGCGCTCAGGCAGCCCTTCTCCTCACAGACGAGCCATGTTCAAGCTCCGTCAAGCTCTGCGAAGCCCCTGCAGCAACTCCAGCCTGCGAAGCACCGCCAGCCAGAGCCCAGAGCCCTACTAAAGAACAACGACAAGCGAAGTGATTCGCAAATCCATTCGGTCTTTCCGATAATACGTTTTTATCACAGAAACACTCGACTCGGATATAATTCCTGTTTACCATCGCCGCACGATAATGATTTTTTTTTGGTCTTGGCGTTCAAGCAATGAGTGTACTATATATTTCTTTTTTGTCTTCGCAAGGGAAGCATCGGCGCAAATCTGGAGGATAATTCCTCGATGGTATTATCATTACCAATCGAAAGGCATTAATGTTTGAGCGAAGATTATGGGATTTTAGGACATGAAGCGGCATATCCAGTGATTTCTTTTCTTTCTTTCTTTCTTTTCTTTTCTTGTTTGTATATATAGATAGAGACAGATTCGACCAGAAGTGTCAGTCACATGAAGATAGAACCAGATAATGGATACAAATCCTATATTACGAAAAACTAAATTTCCCTCTTTCCAATGGTTTCATGATTAACGTAAAAGAGAAGTATCGAATTTAAAAAAGGAGAAATACTGATATTTTCTAAACGCTTCTTATTTTTGTGTGGTTTCTGGCAGGACGGGAACTTCAGCGTCAAAGCTATTCATGCAAAGAACTAAAGCATGCAGGGGGGAAAAAAAGTAAAAAAATAAATAAAAAGAAAAAGAAAACAATACAAATATTTTTCGATCTAGAAAATCTGATTTTCGGAATACGGATGCAACGGCATCATCTCTAACGGACGCTTCCAGCTTTATGTTTGCTTTCCCCCATCCCTCGCGTCTCATCGAGATTTCGGCTGTTCGATAGCAGTTCGGGAACGAATTTAACGAAGGGAGTTTGAGAGCCAACTACGTCTGGTTAATTATAATGATGGGAGGGATACTATGGTACTGTAGATGGACGGTAGATGATCAGAAAAGGTTGCTTTCGGGCGAGAACGTAATTGGTGATGATGGTATTACTCTTGACGGTAATGGATTATGTCCTGATTGGAATGATTACATAGTAGGCAAGCTTAGAAGCATGCATGCATTTAGCTTTGTTGAGAAAATAGTCCCAGGCGGTGCGAGTCACATCGAGTTTAACTAACCGTGGCATACTTAGTCGCGGAGCTTACAAGTTCACAGGCCCGAACCAAGATGAATTGATTGCCAAGAACATGGAATTAGAGTACACCAATGTACAATTAAGCACGCTTTGATCAGATGTTGCTTTGTTTGATTTTCAAATTTAAGAGAGGAGTGGACAGCCTTGTAGATTCAGTAGTAAGATCAAGTCTAAATCACATCTCGTGATCTAGACTCCGAATCGGAACTCTCGGACCTTTTTCTGGTAGTAGAACGAGGCCAACAAACCAGTGGCACCGAGAGCTAAAGGAATGGGTGCCTTCGCTCCGGTCTTGATGATCCTAGGGATTGCAGATCCTAGGAGGAGTATGCTGTTTCCCAGGGCGAGTTCAGTGCCGTAGTCTTTGTTTTGTTTGATCAAATAACCTGACGACGCGGTTAGCCTGTAGGACGAGCACAAGCAATAATAGCACGATATTGTATTCTCGCTTACCTGCATACGCGTAGGAAGCTCCCAAACCGAGACCTGCAATTAAGGAGGGTTTTGAGCCAGTTCGCAAAAAGCCAGCGACACCCCCTACAGGCACTGGTTGTTGATCATGAATGTTTAGCAAGGCATTACGCTTCTCTCATAAATCAAACTGGGAACTTACGTAGAGCAGCGAGAGTGAACGAAGGATGTTCAGCCATGATGACAAGAATACTCGAGGGAGAATCGGTTGTTTGATGAGGCGAGTTTGCGTTCTTTATTTGTTGAACGTTTCAAGCGACCGGAATATCCCAAGAGCGTCAACTTGACCCACTCTGCGGCTTGATTACCTAAGTAACCGGCTCATCCGCCAGGTCCGAGATCGAGAGATCTTTTTTGACAAACTAGACTTCAAGATGTGATAATGTCCGATAATAACTACGATATCGAATGAATGAAAGCAAGATTCAATGTGTCCTGAAGAAATTGTCATAGAGGGTTTATCTCGGTTACTAGCCTGAGCTGGCGTCAATCGTTCTTCCATGACTATCTTTTTCTGCATGAATGGTCCATCTCATCTGTGTCGGATCCTACACATGGGGTGAAACATTGGAATAGTAGAAGAGCCTATATAACTGCTTCTTATATTCCACAATTATTGTAACAATGTCTTATTGCAAAGGAAGGTCTGAAGAAGGGCGCTTAAAGGTCTTAACCGGGGAAAGAAATCTTGGCGGAAAATGCTAGTAAGATAGTATTGGCAGGATTTATTCTGCTAAGGTCTGATAAAGACAACACAGTCCAGGAACATTGCCACTGGCCACTGATGGATTATCCCGAATATGCTCTGTCCTGTTCGCGGAGCACTTCCTAACTGCTCCCAGAGTACTGGGTGAGTGAGCAACGCTGAACACAAAGCAACACGGCTGCTGGCCTAGAACGAAAACTGGCAGTTGACTCGAAAGCCCTCATTGTTTGATAGATTATTAACTATCTGGGTAAAGACTGGCAACAATGAATGCGGCCCCGTTATTGTGATTTTGCGGGGTGCGGGGAAATCTCCACCTGGACAGTGGGGAGAACCACATCTCTCTCTCGGTAATGCATCGTCTTTCAATGAGTGACTTAGTTCATTCTACTGGTAACCACTGCTTCTATCTTGTCATCCATATCGCTCCATCATGAGTGCACTGTTTTGTGACTTGTCATGCATCAAGGCATGCCATGCCGTGTATAGCCATCGCAGACAGCGTTCCGAAGCCGAGATGTCTTGGTCCAACCATGCCTCTTTTGATGGACGGACCTCGTAGTACGCGTATGGCGCCATTCTATGTGGTGGACTCGAGACGTTTGGAACGGCAGATCATTAGAGAAACCACGACAGACAATGAACGAATGGATGCTGCTATTACTATCGAGATGGCTCTGATTCGGGAAGAACGACTGACTAACCTTGCAGACACGGGAATTGCCAGCAAGCGTGGTGTGACCAATGCCTTCATCATCTTTGTATGTTGCATGTAGAGTCTCACCAGTGGGGAAGGGGCATAACAAACCGCGTCAGTGTTGGACTGGATAACATGGAGAATTGTCAGCAGCCATGGTCTAGCCCTCACCGTCGCTATCCACGGCCATCATTGCTCGAAACGCTCTCTGCCAACGCCTTCACTTCTCTCTCGACGCGGGGTTCGGCTTGCTATCGGCTCATCCTCGATTGGTCCCCGCATCTATCGCCTGGCACTATGAGCAACGCCATGTCCAATGATGGGATCAACACCTCAAACGCGCTTGGGGGGACTAGCTTTACCTGCCCCCAAACCGGCAAGGACGGTCGATCGATGCTTCCTGAAGCTCGGTAATGCATTCGCGATCATTTGATATCACTCGAGGAGGGAATATAAAGAGTGCGGGGTCAGCCCCCTCTCTGGAGGCGATGAGTTTCTTCTCCTTTCACTTCTCGTTCTCCTGTTCATCTGTGTTGTTTATTAGCATTGAGAACTGACTGCGATACGAATCAACCATGGGTGAATGTCCGGCTCGCTTCTCGAATGTCGCCGGTGGTGGCACCAGGAACATCGACTGGTGGCCGGACCGGTTGCGACTGAACATTCTACGCCAGCACACCGATGTCAGCAACCCAACAGGGAAAGACTTTGACTATGCAGAGGCCTTCAAGAGCCTCGACTATTTTGCCTTGAAGAAGGACATCAATGCCGTCCTGACGGATTCTCAGGACTGGTGGCCCGCTGATTTCGGTAACTACGGTGGTCTGTTCATCCGTATGGCCTGGCACGGTGCTGGCACCTACCGTGTCGACGACGGCCGTGGTGGCGGTGGACAGGGTCAGCAGCGTTTTGCGCCGTTGAACAGCTGGCCCGACAATGTCAGTGTTGACAAGGCTCGCCGCCTGCTGTGGCCCGTCAAGCAGAAGTATGGTAAGAAGATCTCCTGGGCCGATCTATTCCTGCTTGCCGGTAATGTCGCCCTCGAGAACTTTGACGTCAAGACCTTCGGTTTCGCTGGTGGCCGCCCGGATACGTGGGAGGCTGATGAATCGACTTACTGGGGAGGAGAGAACACATGGTTGGGCAATGAGGTCCGCTACTCGGACGGTCGAGCTGGTCTGAAGGGACATGGCGTCCTGGATGCAGACGAGCACAACAAGAACCACAAGGATATCCACCATCGCGACCTGGAAAACCCCCTGGCTTCCGCACACATGGGTCTGATCTATGTGAACCCCGAAGGCCCAGACGGCATTCCCGATCCTGTCGCGGCCGCCAGGGACATTCGCACCACTTTTGGTCGTATGGCCATGAACGATTATGAGACAGTTGCCCTGATTGCCGGTGGTCACTCCTTTGGCAAGACCCACGGTGCCGGTCCTGCTGATAAGGTGGGCAAGGAACCTGAAGCTGCCGATCTCGAGCAGATGGGCCTTGGATGGAAGAGTGAGCACGGTTCCGGAAAGGGTCCAGACACTATCACCAGCGGTATCGAAGTTATCTGGACCAAGACCCCCACGAAATGGAGCAACAGCTTCCTCGAGTATCTCTTCAAGTTCGAATGGGAACTGACCAAGAGCCCCGCGGGTGCAAACCAGTGGGAGGCCAAGAATGCTGATGCGTTCATCCCTGATGCCTACGATCCCAACAAGAAGCATAAGCCAAGGATGCTGACGACTGATCTTGCTCTGCGTTTCGACCCTGCGTATGAGAAGATCGCGCGTCACTTCCTGACACATTTCGACGAGTTCCATGACGCCTTCTCTCGCGCTTGGTTCAAGTTGTTGCACCGTGACATGGGCCCGCGATCTCGCTGGCTCGGCCCAGAGGTGCCATCTGAAGTGCTCCTCTGGGAGGATCCTGTTCCAGCCGTGGACCACCCGCTCATTGACGAGGCAGATGTCAACAATCTGAAGCATGCCATCCTCGCAACTGGTGTTGAACCTGCCAAATTCGTGCGAACGGCCTGGGCCTCAGCAGCCAGCTTCCGCGGCAGTGACAAGCGCGGTGGTGCCAACGGCGCGCGTATCCGTCTGGCTCCTCAGAAAGACTGGCCGGCCAACAACCCTGCGCAGCTGAAGGAAGTGCTGGACGCCTTAGAGACTGTCCAGGCTAACTTCAACAAGTCGCAGACGGGCGGTAAGAAGGTCTCCCTGGCCGATCTCATCGTTCTGGCCGGAAATGCCGTCGTGGAGCAGGCTAGCGGCGTCCCCGTTCCCTTCGCCCCTGGCCGCACCGATGCCTCCCAGGAGCAGACGGACGTCGAGGCATTCAGCCACTTGGAGCCATACGCCGATGGATTCCGTAACTACGGCAAGTCGACTTCGCGTGTACATACTGAGCAATTCCTCGTGGACAAGGCGCAGCTCCTGAATCTCTCTCCTCCGGAGCTCACAGTGCTGGTTGGCGGTCTGCGTGCACTCAATGCCAACTATGATGGATCCTCTTATGGTGTCTTAACCCAGCGCCCGGGCACGCTTACCACTGACTTCTTCGTCAATTTGCTCGACATGGGCACTGAATGGAAGCCGACCGGTCCTGAAAGGGAGTATTTTGAAGGCTTTGACCGCAAGACTGGCGCGAAGAAGTGGACTGCCACCCGCGTGGACCTTGTCTTCGGCGCCAATGCTGAGCTACGCGCAATCGCAGAGGTTTATGGCAGCTCCGACGGCCAGGAGAAGTTTGTCAGAGACTTCGCAGCCGCCTGGAACAAGGTCATGAACCTTGATCGATTTGATCTGGCACAGCAGAAGCAAGCCAAAGCTAGTCTGTAAGTTTTGGGTCTCGGCCTTCCCCGGTTATGTGTGCAGTTTGGTTTATCGTTGTCACGTAGGTTATCACCGAAACTATAGCGAATGAATAGCGCTCTTATTCCCCCATGACTTAATTCGGCCCCTATTGAAGAGAATGCATCTATCAACTATCAACTTCCAATTCTCAAAATTAGGATAATGAAGTCAACCGACTAGTAAGGAAGCCCCTATACTCGTGTCTTTGGACCCTCAGAATGTGCTATCCGGTATCATGTCTATTGTACGAAAACAGCTCTATAGATAGAATGCTAGCTCCTTGTTCTATATATCCGTGTTTGGGTCAGAAGCGTACTAGCATGCCCATGACACTGTCGTCCGCTACACCGTCGACAGAGGCTATGAATGGCTGGGGCTTTGCCGCGCCCATGTCATGCCCGAACATTTTGACAACCGATGTTGACATTCTGTTTGGCCATTCGATATCCAAAGGTTTGATACAGTAGAAGCGGAACGAAGTACAAGTTTGAGAAATGACAAGAAGCTGGTTGCAGGTATGATGACTGCAGTCGATAGTGGGCTGTGTTTTTTTATCTTCAGCCGCAGTAAGTAAGTGTGCGGGCCCGCCGCGCTTCAATCACCGGGTGAATAGGTAACCCACATATGATTTGCTTGTTTACCTTCGGAGCAAAGCTCGCTGATCTTGAATTCTCTACCAACTAGCTTAGTCTATTTATCTCTATGGGTGGAGTCAGAAAAGCGTGGGAGAAACCCACAGGAGCCTGCTGCCTGCCTGCCTGTAGGCAGGCTCCAACGTCTACTTAAATGCCTTCACAATCCAGAATAATCCTCTTTTCCAAGCAAATCATCTCCTCTCAATTCCCTTCCAGACACCATGCCTGTCACGATTGCCACTGCAGCACACCCCCCTCGCAAGTGGGAAAGGTCCAAAGTGTCTACTGCTGAAGAGCTTCTCGAGAAGTCAAGCCCGGGAGACCATCATCGCTGTCGAAATATCATCCAGAGCTCATTCCAGCAGAGTTCATTTCACCAGTCCCATATTTCCCCCTCGAGCAATGGCCTCGTTTGGTCCGTCTTCCATGCCTACAGCGCTCACCACAACTTAACCCTCCGGCCCGAAGACATCTGGTTTGCTATCTTGACACAGCTCAGCTTTTTTATCAATGCACATGCTGAAGAGCTTCGATCCTTCTTCGTTGCTCATAAAGGACAAAAGGATCTTGAAGTCAAGGCTGCGGGAACCATCGACTCCGCCAACTTTGGTGTCTTGGCTGTTCGCATGACCGAGCTCATGCAGAAGAATGTCGTGGATGAAGAACTTCGAGATTGGATTATGCCCTCGTTTACAACCACGACCGAATCGGACACCGTGGTCGCAGCTATTCTGATGATGGGGGCGTTGCAAAAATACTTCTCCTACAAAATGGGGCTATTATGTGGCATTCCTTCGGTTACTCTGCTGGGCGACAAAGAAGATTGGGTGGGTATCTTGAAGAGGATCGAAAAACTTAAACAGCTTGGGGATGAGCCTGCTCGGTTTGCGCAGCTTCTGCGGCCCGTTCTGAATCATTTCGTTCTTTCCTTTGAGATTCCCAACTCTCCTGAGGTGTTAGACTTTTGGAACAGGTGCGCACACAAGCACTTCATGGGCAGTGGTCCGGAGTATTTGAGTGGATGGATCTCAGTCTTCTGCTTCTGGAACGAGGATGGAAGGAGGCTGTATAGAGACCAGATCTACCCAGTCTCGTCAGATGAGTTCAAAAGACGCAATACCGATTTGAGCTTGGACGACGCTTTGGCCCGTAGGATTGATACAGATGAGGTCCCATCCGCATATGCATCAGTCCCTGTTCGAGTTAATGATAACGGGAACATCTACGATACCATGATGTTGGCTGGCCTGGTCGGTATTCAAGCTACGTCCAGTGGAGCGACCCTTGACCAGGGAATGGGCCATTATGGGGACCAGCATGAGAGCAGCCGTTCCGAAGAGGGCTCTGGGGAGGAAACTGGACTCGACTCGATCCAACCGTTGTCGGGCTGGTGGATGTATGAGAAGCAGCAGACTGAAGATGCTGAAGGAGGGTCTGGACAGGCCCATCTAGAAGCAGCGGTTGGCTCGCAGGAAGATGAACACATCCTGCCAGAAAGTGACTCTACTGGGCTCAAAGATTGCTCAAGTGTCCAGCAAGTGGTTGCTGATGGACGTTCATCGGTTGTTTCACAGGGCTGATGAGGTTCATGGAAGGTTTCTTCTTAGCTCAGTGTGGGGAATGTTCTTCCAGGGTGATAGCTATCATGTTTAGAAAGGGTCGTCTAGACAACCCATGGCAAAATATGCCTCAGGGGGGGCTCAGCTGCCGTAGGTCTAAGCGATGGCCATTGCTAGTAGAGGGTGATGCTCAAGTGTTCACTCCCTCTTTGCTTGTAGACATTATGTACGCATTTCCATATGATACAATTCAAAAGATTAACTAGCACATACGACCATAGGGTGTGGAAAACAGGGCTTCCCGTCCGCTCAGCCGTACTTAAGCCACACGCCGGCAGGTTAGTAGTTGGGTGGGTGACCACCAGCGAATCCCTGCTGTTGTATGTATTCTTCTTATTTTTTGGTCTTTTTTTTATAGCTTAATATTCAAAATAGTTTGATGCTATGAATCGAGAAGATTATTATTATAGCTATTCTCAACTCTGAATTTGACAGTTGCCCTGACACCTTTAGATCCTATCTTCGGCATCGCGATTTGATAGTCATGCTTGAAAGAGACGTCTCTAGCATCGGTCTCATAAAGGGTCATTTCAAATAAGCGAACTAAAGCCGCAATCACCAAGCAGAGCTCGGCATTGGCAAGCTCGATTCCCAGGCACTTACGACTTCCTTTGCTAAACGCCATTTGGAACCGCTTGCGCTCTCGGCCATCCTCACCTAACCAGCGTTCAGGGTCGAAGGTAAATGGGTCCGGAAAGACGGATGGTGCAGTATGTACGCTCAGCGTGGAGATAGTCAATGGCGTATGCGCAGGGATTTTGTATGATTTTCCGGTCCCACGAGTAGTGGCATAAGATGACGGAGTGTAAATCAGCTCCTCATATGCACGACGACCAATGCGTGCTGTTACACCAAATGAAAGACGGTTACCTTCTTCAATGACTGCTATGAGGTAAGGGAGTTTTTCTAATTGGGACCATGAGGCGTTAATTGGGACTGTTTCGAGCTCCGCGCGAAGCCTAGTTAGAATTGACGGGTTGGAGAGCAGGTGGTAGAAAATTATGCTGAGGGATAGAGCTGGGGATTCTGTTCCTGCTAGGGCGAGGAGGGCGCCTTCTTGCTCTAATCGGGTCAAAGTTCTTTCTTGTGGTGGAAGGGACTCGTTGACTAGGATAGACTCGTAGACGGCTTCTTTTTCGGTGGGATTTCGTCTGTGTTTTTTATCGGTTCCTGCTTTAGATGATTGCGCTTGTATGATATTGGATATTTCTCCGCGGACTCTCTGTCGTGGGTTAGGGAATGATAGATAGATAGATAGATAGATAGATTTGGATTGAGGTATGGACTACTTACATCGAACAGGTTGAACATATCAACGCGACCTGGGGGCATCAAGGGTCTGCTGATGGAGGTCGGAAGGGCCTCGAGGAAGTCCGCGATCCAGGGAAAATGTTTATTAACATGGACGCCCTGGAGGAGTTGTCTGCTGTTATTCCGAGATATACCTGCCTGCTTCTCATCTGCGAGGCCGTTCGTTTTGTGTGCGAACAAAAAGTTGGTCACAACACTGTAGTTAAGTATTTCCGATTAGCTAAGTAGCCCGACTTTCGTAATAGAGAGTAGAGAGCGCCACTCACTCGTTGGAGAATGCGAAAAAGAGATCCGATAGATTGACTGGCGACGCTTCTCTAGCGTGTTTCGCGATGATATTAGATAGCTGGTTGACCTTTTCTGTAACCAGATGCTGAAGGGATAGAACGTTGCGTTTGCTGAAAAAGGGCACGAGAGCTTCGCGGCGTAACTTGTGCAGCCTGGCATCTGCCGTGGTGCCTACTCCTCCAGGCACTCGCAGGGCCCGTAATGGGTACTCGTACTTGTCTCTCAAGCCAGCATAGACCGTGTCCGAGAACCCAATGTCGTTGATGTGGATTTCGTCTGGGGTGATGCGGAGAATGGGTCCTACATGATGATTGTTAGGTTCGGATTCTACTTAAGTAGTGCCCACTGGCTCAAAGGTAGAAAAGATCAATGCATATGTACTGTACATACCATATTCACCGTGCAGTTCTTGGATCTTGAAAATATATTTGCCCGGAAGAATGACATCGTAGTAGAATTCGTACCACCAGGTTAAAGCGGCCAGGCGGGGACCTGGAATGTGGGATAGAGGGTGAAAGAAAAGACGGCGGATTGACTCAGTCACCACCCAGAGAAGGGCCACGACAATGCTGGTCGTGAGGACTTGAAGAAACTCCATAAGCGTTGTGGCGCAAAGTATTTTGAAGACGAGCGATGGGTGAAGATGCATCAATAAGATTCCACCTGGGATATTTCAAAGGGCGGGAGTGGGAAACAAAAGAAAACCCAAGAGCAAAATATACTGCAGGGATCCATGGATGAATCTGACTTTGCGAGCTGTATAATTGGCTCTCGAGATGGTTGATGCGTGTTCTCTGTCTGCTATCAGCCTACTTAATGAGCCCAGGCCCCCATCGACATTATATTGGGGGCCAAATACTACTTAAACATCGGACTAACCAGAATGTCCACCACAGAAGTCACCAAACATGTGGATTTGGATCCTAATGACGTCCAACGTGTCGCAATACGAAAGGAACATCGCCTTGAGATTGTCGAATACGATCCAACTTGGCCCGAAGCATTCGCAGTGATCTCAAAACGTATCAAGGACGCGCTCGGCGACCGCGCGCTAGACGTTATCCACGTCGGGTCAACGAGCATCCCCGGCTTGCCTGGCAAAAATGTCATTGATGTCGACCTGATCGTGGTAGATCCAAGCAAGGAAGAACGGTATGTGGCAGATATGGAAAAAGCAGGCTTCCAGTTCCTCCACCGCGAACCCGGCTGGTTCCAGCATCGCTTCTTTGGGTCCAGTGAACCCTACGGCAATATCCATTGTTTCGGACCGAATTGTCCGCTGGTAATTCAACACCAGATCTTTCGAGAATGGATCATGGATCCAGACCATCAGGATGATTTCCAGAAATATGTCCAGATCAAACAAGAAGCCTCTCGCGCCTCATTAGCGGCTGGCGAGACGGCTGATCAGTATAATCTCCGCAAGCAGCCCTTCATTCGCGACATCCTGGATCGTGCATTCAAAGTCCGTGGGTTACTCGATTAACCCAGCATATCCTTGGCTCACTGCTGCCATTTAGGACAGCTTTTGAGAAGTCTTAAGGTGCTTAGAACCATTACTACATAACTTTTGAAAAATGTCCATTGTATGCTGACGGGTTTAGTGCCTCGTCGGGACCGGTGCTATTCCTTGGCTTGACTCTCTTGCCTTCGATCTTGCCGGCATACGGCTGAAATATCTGCTATGGAGATTGCCCTTGGAGGTTCTGAGGACAGTACGGAATTTATCTGATGGAGATGCTTTCCTTTGATAGATTGGTCCTATCTATTCCTCTATTCTGTCAAGATGTTCGTATGATAGAGCCTTCTAGCTCCTACAGCTGGATTATGAAATTGATGTGAATAGTTGGAATTAACTGACAGCTACTGACACCAGACAGCCGATTCAGACTTGTAGTAAGGAAGCGCCTAATGTGCATGAATACGTAACTGATCATAGACCGTCTGAATCCTACATTCAAGATTCTGGAGATCAATGAAAGTGGAACAGGATTTCAAACGAGTGCGCTAAAGAAAGTGAGAGTGGCAATCAAAGCCGCCACTATTCCTGAAGCATAACTTCCAGCAGTTGGACCCGTATTCAAATCTCTTGCAATAGCTGCCGCAAGAACCGTAATTAAAATGCTGAGAATGACAGCGAAGCCGATCAGGATAAGCAGTTTCTGACTATGCCAGCCATCAACTAGTAACAATGCTGGGATGCTTTCACCATATTGGTCGGCTGCATCCAGAAAGTGTATCGTCGTTAGATCACTAATAACCGTGAGTGTGCGTTGTTTGCGGCATGGATTGTGATAATTACCTGTATCGAGTAACTAGTCCTGAATCTTTCAGAAACTTGAGAGAATCTGTTTTTCCACTTGAATTCCAGTAAAATTCTAGCATAGCGTCTCTGCGCAGGAGTGCGCGTTTATACAATCGAAGTCTGCAGCAGTTTTCCTTCTGGCAACGGAATAAGGGAAATTCTCCAGGGCCGTACATTTCTATGTTTGGACACAATGGACCAAGCGTGCAAGCTTTCAACTTGCCATTTTCACCGAATCCTGCATCGCAATTACCATCTAGACAAGAGTCTTGAAGATACTTGTCAACGTCCGCTATCTCTGAGGCGATATTAACTGGCAACACCATAACCTCAACCTCATTGGAGCCCTTGAGGCCTAAAAAGTGTATCTATAGTAGAATTTAGCCCAGAAACTGCCCACAGTGAAGGTCTTACAGACATTGACTATATGTAGCTTCATCGGTGATCGCAGGGAAATACGCTTCCACCATCCACTCATGTATCTTAGGCTGCATACTTCGAGATCTCCAGATTCGAGTGGTATTGCTATATCTCGGGCAAAATAGTTTCCTCCTCGATTATAGCACAACCAGATACAGTCACGATACCCGTCGGCCATAGCATTGTCGCATACTTCTTTAATTATTGAAGGCTTAGCATCGTTTAATTGCTACTTCTTGCACGGCTCAAATAATCACTGAACCTTCCCTTTTGTGTCAAGGAAGATTACTTGCTGTGAGATGTTATGTAGGGACTTGTAAACCGACCGGTAAATATTGGGATGGACTGGTTTATCAGTAGCACCGATTCCTCATATTGTTTCTGTCCCTACATCCGCCTTAGATACTGCACCGCATATCCCTCAAGATATAATAACCAGCTCATTTCTTGATGTTGTGACCTGGCAATGGTATTCTAGAAAATGCGTTGTTGATCGCCGTATCGTCCGGAACATAGTGTTTGGCCACCTCCCTTGTCTTTCCTGGCATTCCCCCAATCTTCCGGCTCTATCTTTGCCAATCTCCGTCTCTACGCCGCCTTGGCTCTCTGCTCATCCGTAAGACCTGGTATTTCCAACCCAGGTAGCTTGTATCTCGGCATCATCTCAAGATTGGAGTCGAAGGCACACCAGTGCCAACAAGTTCGTATGCAGCGCAGTTCTCATTTCTGGAATATCTGCTCTCTGATTAACATTTTCATGAATTTCTCTACGAAGAGACTCGAGCAAGACCGGAATAACTGCAAATAAAGCTAATCGTACGCCCATCTCCACTAGTATCTTCCTATTCTGTAGCTAATTGGTAATCAGCAAAGGACTTCACCAGTCACTGTGGACGCCCAGAAAGACTCTTCTATTACTTTCGTTTCTGTCAATCCGCTTCTGTTGCTTTACTTGATACTTATTTTCGTGACCTGACAGTGTGCATTTTTTTTTCATTCGTGCCGCTACTTCTGTTGCCGCACCCTACTTACATTCTCACGTAACGATATTTCCAATCAAGAGAGCCTAACGAGCGAATATAAGAAATACAAAAGAAATCTGATGCGCGGAGGCCATCCCCCCCTTTATATTACTTGCCAGGGCAATAGATTGTTTCGAAGAGACCCCCTCCACATGGTTTTCCATCTCCGCCTCCACTCTGTACAGTGCACTAGATGATAAATATAATGTCAGTTCTCAGTTGTTCATGCATTATGTTTTTTGCATGTTTATGTATGGGCGGGCTTGAAATACCGATCCGACATTGCAGTTCCTGGTTAATAGATCGTCAATTATACATTCTCGATAGCTATATCAATCTCATAGGACAAACTTACCAATTAAGGCCGGCGATTTTGCATGAGGTCCCATTGCACACCTAGAGAAGTGAAAAGAAAGCGTTAGAAATCAAGAATTGTAGAAGCAGCAGAGAGATCAGTGTCTTCATACTCCACATTGGCTCCAGCCGTTAGGACAGCTTCGAGCCTCCACTTTGTTCTCTTCAGTAGAGAGAGGTGCATCTTCCGTAGAGAGAGGTGCAGCCATAACAGAGGCAGTGCTTGCCGCGAGGGCAATCATCATGGCGAGGAACTTCATTGTGATATTTGTTGTTTGCTTTTCAAAGAAAAGAGAAGAGAATTTGTTAGATTGTTCTTGTATATACTGGCTCTGGATGAGTTTCGAAGATGAGTCTGTATGTGTTATGATCTGGACAATGGTGGGATTCTTCGCTCCTTATATAGACCAAGTCAGAGACTGGAGCACTGGTTTATTTCTACAGATACAACCTCATTATCCTACGTAGCATAGCCTGCTTCTGCAGCTGAACAACAACCTGCGGTTTATTTACTAGTTCTGGTAATATCCGAGAGCCAAAAACGCCTCTCTTGTGTGTTTAGTTGCATGCAATAGCTAGAAAATCCGACCTGAAGATGAAGGTTGTTAAACTAATAGAGTAGCATTATACCTGATTGGTATCTGGTTATCAGCCCCAAAGAGGAAATGGTGAATTAATATGCAGAAGTCCCTATCTATATCCAATATTATCCTCACGAGTAAAGCCGTGAAGCAGCTTAATTAGCGGCAATAATCCTATCATTCCAATTGGCACTATACAGGCACACAGCAGCAAGAGTGTCAGCAACAACAAACAGCAGTAGTGCTGATAGTATTCTCAGCATGCAGATCCTCTTGGCTAATGTGCCATATGATTCTATTTTCAAGGAAGAGTAGCATAGCAAGTTGAACACGGCATCGCAAGACCTTTCTTCTCTTTACACATGTGCTGGTAAGAAAGCAGGGACATGAGGAATATATAGAATTCCGTATATGGCAAGACGGTATTTCCTGCACTGTACTTGTTTCGAACAAACTTTATTACATCCTTAAAGGGTACCTGAGAAATTAGCTTTCCACACGAGTTTTTCTCCTTTCCTTACGTACTTGAGTTCCAGTCTCACATACATGATACCTGTTTGAAGTTTTCAGATTAGCCCACCAATATTGTAGAATGTGACCATATAGTAGTGCTTATTCAGATGCCTGCATGAGCTCTGGATATTGACTTATTAGCTTAGTCCGGTTGTAGATTGGCATTTAGTTGGAAAGTAAGGATTAGATGAGTTGGTTCTGTCTTCATTGCCATAGTCAAACCAATGCTATTACAGACTCAAAGGGCCCACGTGAGCTAATTACATCTTCTTCTAGAAATTTGAAGTAAGTTATCTTGCAAGAAGTTGCTTTCATATATAGCCTAAAGCTATGAAAGCAGCGCTTCCTGCCGTCAAATCGGCCTCAGTCAGTACCCACTACCAGTCAAAACAAAAGGCACAGATGGAACGCAGAACTAAATGAAATAAAAATGGTGGTAAGCAACAAGCTGCGGCAAGCCTGAGTGAAAGAGACCAGTGGCGTCTTCTCTCAAAAGATCAAGGTGCTCTCATGGTGTGCTGCCGACTAGGTGTTTAAACCACCGCTATATAAGTGCGTGCATTAAGTTTTGAATTCTGTCTTTCAAGATGGGCCTAACATGTATGAGCGTTTTTTTATTTTCTTTTTTCTCTCTTTCCTTTTAGCCACAGTGCCCGACTCTCGCTCATTTATTGAGACCCACAACTACCGGCAAACGATGAAGATATCGAACTAAACACTATGTCAAAATTGAATTGCTATACGGATTCGTTATTCCTTATTTTTCTCCAGGCTACAGAGACATTAGCAATGAACAGTGTTTAGGAACTGAGCCTCTGGATCTTACCTCCAGGTAAGATTACCTGTACAGTAGTACTTCACGCCATCAATAGATTTGCGTAACTGGATTTGGAGCTCATCATCAGCAGAACAATAGGAGTTCAATACAATCACCTTATTCAATGAGAGAATATCATTTGCCCTAATGTTATGTTTAGTCCACATGTATTCTGATCAGGTGGATATCAATGCTAAGGACTTATGCAGATGTGATAGCAAATAGTCATTATTCAGGCGAAAACGTTGTTCTCGCTCGGACTGATTCATAAAACATCTGCCGCTGGCCTTGGCCATGATAGACGAGCGAGTCAGCAGATGACTCGGGCCAACTAAGCAGTAGAAAAGAAATACCCAGATTGCAATATTGTCACAATTTTCAGATTGATACTAGAGGCACATGGCCACCATGTGGTACCAAAAGAAACTAAAGTCTGACACCTTAAAAGCATCGAGAGCTTTACTTGGGAGGAAGAATGCTACTCGTTCCTGCGATCAGCAAGAATTCTAGAGTAATAAGTCTCAGAGGCAGACCTATCAAGCTAGTCTTCTAAATCCACGCGTGGTTTTTCCACTTCTGATTCAGTCTTGGAGGGCCAGTAGCAGAAGTGCGGAGCCAGGTCAGGGATTCGGAATTTTCCATTCGCATGACCTGCAAGACATGTTTTTGGGTCATCAGTGTGTCTGCATTAGATACAGGTAGCGGTGGAACTGGCCATGTAGACAAGGCCAGTTGTACAGCACTCGAGGACAGCTCATGATGTAAACTGACTGATGTACTATCTATCTTCGTGAACTCATATCTAATGTGAAGTCGGCGGCGCATTTGTATCATCTGATTCTTGTGTTTCTTACCACTGTCATAATCATCCCACCGGTTCCACCTGCTCCAATGTCCAAAAAATGTTCGCTGCAATGCTAATGAGATGTGCATCATTCCAGCTGCGTAGACTCAAATCAACAATCAGGCCAAACAGCCATCCTGCCTTGCCGATTGGGTTGATTGTCCGGGCACGTTGCAGGAACGGTGGCCTTGCGTCAAGCAGAAGTGCTTGCAAAGTGGGTGTAAATGGACGCGCAGACAGCGCGCCTAACATTAACCGGCCCGATATAGCTCTGTATTCTAGGATATGACTCGAGAAAAGCCTGGCTATTTTCAAGGTAGTCTAACTGCCTGTTCGGGACAAACCGCGAAGATCACTGCGGGTCACTAGTAGAGAACATGGCTGATTGGGAAATCAGAGCGGCATTCTGCGCTTCTGTGAGGACTATGGTAATTATTTTTATAAGCTTGTTACTAACTAGTAGTTACATACATACTTATGGTTTGCGCCCCTCCCGTTCTAATTCAATAGGGCTTCACCTTAATGCGGACGACGATCAATGACGCTCGCCAACTACAACAACCCGCACACTCCGGAGAAGTTTCGATAAGGATAGTCGCGAACGGTCTGTATATCCCGTTCAAAGATAGTGTCCACGAGACGCAGTTCAAAGCGCCAGAAGACAGCTGCCATCACAATGTAGATTTCAGCCTGAGTAAAGCTGCAGGATAATCATCCCAGTCAGTGCACGGAAAATTGAGACTAGGTTCCCCACAGAAGCGCTTACTGCTGACCAACGCACATCCGGGTGCCACGACCAAATGGAATATAGCAGTGGTCTAGCTTCATGCCATCTTTACAAACCTCGGGTCAGCATCCAGGACGGAAGATCTCTGAGTCAGGGAAGTACTTTTTGTCTTGCAGAACTTACCGGACACTTATGCCGAGTGGTATCTGTAGATCAGATGAGTATTATCATTCTCTGTTGTTGCTTGTGGGGGGTGTCACTGATCAAGGGTAACATTGAGGTCGTCAGACCCATAATCCGCATAGTTTCTTTAATGATGGCAGTCTACTTCCGTAGCAAATGTGGTATGCCTGCGAAAGAACGATACTTATGAGGACCGGAAGAAATTCTAGCTTAGGTAGCTGTGGTAGTCGGCTACTTAGGGTACGGCATATTCCTGTCCAGTTCTGCTTGAATGGCGTAAAGGATACCATCAAGACACCCGGGTGGTCGACTTTCTTTCAAGAGCCGCATCTTCTCTTGATTGTACCTATTTCACGCTTTAATTGCTTGTTCTCTCTTTTTCTATTGGACGCAAAGGTGCCGCCAGCATCAACCCTAGTACTGTACAACTGGACCAGTGCTTACTCAGTGTAACATCAACATTGGAAGTACCGCAGGGTATATCTTTTTGTCCATCCATAGTGTCCATCCATTTGACAGCCTTTTCCTTAGAATCCAGAAAGACCCATTGGGCCGCCAAACGCTAAGAGAAATCATTGTTTAGTCTTATAGGATCGGCGATTTCACAACTTACCGCAGACACAGAGTACGTCTGTGGCAAAGGCCAGAAAAGTCAAGCGTAGGTCTATAACTTTTTCTCTCTGCATATTTGACGAAAACGATCACTCAGTGCCTCGACTTGAGAACGCATAGTAGGTTGAAATTGTCGGAGAGTCTCTACAAACATAAGACACAACAGGAGCTTCCCGCAGACGATGAACATGGTGATCAATAGTACCAAAGACTACCGTGGAGCCAGTTAATATGTATCTGTTTCTTCTGAAGTGAATTAACATACCTCCTAATCGGTCCCAATGGTGGAGACGCGCGCCAGCTCAACACTACTCTCCATGTCAACGAATGTCCATATAAAAAATGATGATTTTGAAACTTTCCACATCGTTCCTAATCAACCAAGAGGCCTGATTCTTATAGCTATATCGAAAACAGAACGAAATTCCCTTGCTACTATATCCAGTCAGTCAAACCCCCCAAAAGCAACGTCGTAGCCTGCCTACATGCAGGCCTCCCTCTTGTCGGGTTTCTCCCACGCCTTCTAGCTCCACCCACAGAGACAAGTAGGCTGAGCTAGTTGCTAGAGAATTCAAGCTCAGCGAGGTTCGCTCCAGAAGCAATGACTTTTAGACAGTTATTCGTTGACATGGAGGTGTTCGTTGAGCTGACGGATCCGCGCGCCAACGCGGGTCCAGAATTGGGGCCGATTAAGTACTTGGCAGATGGGGGATATTTGTGCCGTATTGCCCCTCCGGCTGCATTTGGAATCTCATACTAACCTGCGTCTGCAACCTGAGTCAACGATGTATTAGATTCTATCTGCCTGAAGATTTGTAAAGCGAGCCCAACGTTGCCAGGATCCTCCCAACTCTCATACGACTCCATCATTCATCATTGTTATGATGACTTCTTCTGAGTTCGAAGGTTTCGATGCCATTATCGTCGGTGGTGGCACGGCAGGATGTGTAGTCGCATCGAGACTTCGCCAGCGCAAACCATCCCTATCGGTACTGATCCTCGAAGCCGGTGGAGATCTGTCCCAGAACCCCCAGGTGTTTTCTGCACACGCTGGAATGTTACTCTTGGGCTCTGATGCCGACTGGAAATACATGAGTACTCCCCAATCTCACCTGAACAATCGGCCTATTTACTATGAGTCTGGTAAGGGTCTGTCGGGCAGTGCTGCGCTTAACAGTGGTGAGTGAATCTGTTCTTTACCTCTCCATTCGCATAGTTTGATACTAATTAGTCCTCTATTAGGTGGATGGATTCGCGGTGATGCACAAGACTACGACCACTGGGCTCGTCAAGTATCTGATCAGCGCTGGAGTTATGAGGGCCTTCTCCCTTATTTCAAGCGCACTGAGCACCATTACGACCCTAATGGAGACCCAGAACAGCACGGATTCGAGGGACCGATTCATACGTCTTCTGTCTCCTCAAGCGGACGAAAATATCCACTGCGAGAGACGGTTAAGAATGCTTTTTTGGGCCTAGGTATTCGTGCTATTCACGACGCGAATAATGGTCATCCTCAAGGGATTGCAGAGCTAATAAACAATTTTCCTGATGGCCGCCGACAGCTGACGAGCCAAGTCTATCCACTGGATGGGGTCAAGGTTGTGACGGATGCCCTTGTCAAACGCGTGGTCCTCGATGATAGCAAAACCGCTACCGGCGTTGAATTGAAGGATGGCCGCATCTATTCTGTCCGTTCCGGTGGTGAGGTTATTGTTTCTGCAGGATCTTTGCGGACTCCCCAAGTCCTATTGCTATCTGGTATTGGCGATTCACAACAGCTGTCACAACACCAGATCCCACTGCAGATTGATCTGCCTGATGTTGGGCGCAATCTACATGATCATCTCATGGTCTTTCGATATTGGAAGCTGCGGGAGCCCGAGAAAGGTCTGGCCCTTGGTTCCCCACTGTTCAACGGGCCAAACTACGATAAAGGTGGACCTGGAGAATGGATTGTGACGACGTCCGTTCCTTCAGAGGGGCTGCAGAATGCTTTAGCTAAAGATGAAGCAGACCCTACTGATAGTGACCATCATTTAGTTAGAGGTCCTCGGAGCCATTTGGAGCTTACTACAATCTATGCCGCGTTTGGTGGGGAGCTCTCCGGCCTCAACATTCCCGTTGATGGAACAGCGATCATGAATTTCTTTATGGGCTGTTTACCAACATCTCGAGGATCGGTTACTCTACAGTCAAGTGATCCAGCCTCCCCTCCAGTTATCGACCCCAACTTTTACGCCACAGAAGCCGATCGATTCGTCATGCGGGAGGGCTGGAGACTATTATCGAGGCTCATGCTCGAAACCGCCGAAGGCAAGGCCCTTGTTAAGGAAGAGATTGTCCCTGATGGTCACGACTCACTCTCGAGTGATGCGCCAGACGAAAGTATCGACGCACGCATTCGGTTGGCTGGGGTTACGACCTCTCACCCTGCGGGTACAGCAAGCATGGGTACCGTGGTTGATGGCTCCCTGAGGGTCAAAGGTGCCAACAATCTGAGAATAGTCGATGCAAGCATCGTAAGTCAAGGAATACTCGAATGGCGACATAGTCCGGTTATGGCTGACCTAAATATTAGATCCCCGTGCCGCTAGCATCCCACTATCAAGCAGCCGTCTATGCGATTGCCGAGCAAGCAGCTGATATCATTGTTGAGGAGAACCAGAGCCTGTAATTTTTCGAGTTTCAGATCGATGCTGATGATCGACTAATGCATGTATACATTGGCGTTGGCATCCGCCCGAGAATGACTCCTTTGTTCCCCGAAGCGTTGGTAGGCTCGCCTCTATTGATGGCAGACGTTGCGATGAGTGGCCATGCATTGAGTGCAAGCAGTTTCACGGAGATTCCTACGAGAATTCCATCTACATTGTCCCGATCCGACGAGAAGGAAATCGGCGCCAGATTACATCGGACAGCATATCAATTAAGTCTATATATATGGAACGCGAGAATATTGCCCGAAAGCGAAAAAGGCCCCCAAAATCTTTACTGTATGCATGCTGCAGACTAATAACCACCCGCTATGTTGTAGAACCCCTACACACCGGTTCCCTGCACCACCTTCATGCGGGGGCCAAATGTAAGGATAAACGCATAGGGGGCCAAAACCAGCCAGCTAATAGAGTAAATATCAGCCCCAGACTCCAGCCCTTTGCTTGTTGGTTGCATTTCCTTATTGGGTCCGCTCGTTGCAATCAATACTGTCTTATTTTTCTTATCGCATTTCGCGGAGGGGTTCACATTGTAGCCTGTAGGATGATCATAGGACTAAAGAGGAATCCAAGTAAAGTCCTGGGGACTCTGTTGTCATTTATGTGAGGGCATTTCCCAAACAACATGCATTTTCTTTTGTCTTGATCTCATCCTTCGGCGTTCGTCTTGTTTGCTAACTTTTTCTTCTTGCTGTCGCTTTTCTAGGCCAGAAGTGTGATCACTATCATTTGATTGATAACATACCCCGCTTTATGGCTATCACGGCTTCCCCAAGCAGCGGTGGGAAAGTCCCCGCAGATGGGGCGAGTGCTATGGCTATCAGACAAATCATCGCCAGTGTTGTAATGCCTACGATCGCCATCATAGCGACTGGACTCCGGTTCTTAGCGCGAAGGATGAGACGGGCGAAGCCGGGAATTGAGGATTGGTTAATTGTCGGAGGTTCAGTATGGACGATTGGATATGGAATATGTAATATACTATGTAAGTGCTCTTTCTTTCTTTTTTTCAGCATTTGTCATTTCGAACTCTAGATATGTACTAATTCTTCAAACTCAGCGGCCACACTAGGTGCAGTTGGATGGTCATCTGCAGTGCTAGTTGAGGCTGGCCAGAACGATCATGTTATTGCTCAACTCGAGGTTCGTTGTGGTTTATTTCTACAGAAGCAGATCAAGAACGAAAGATGGAAAAGGTTGAACTGACAACAAAAATTGTGATCCATATATATAGCTTGCCATTGCTGGCCAGGTCCTCTACGCATTGGCGCTTGGGTGCGTCAAAGTCAGTATCTGTTTGCAATTGATTGGGATCTTTAGGATCCACCGGTTGTTCCGATCGTTAGCATCTGTCGTTCTCATACTCAGTATCTGCTGGTCTTTCCAGACGATTCTAATCGCATTCCTGATCTGCCGGCCTCTCTCACGCAACTGGGTCAAGCAGAGCGAAGGAACCTGCGGCAACATACACGGAGCCTACATTGCAATTGGAATCGTGGATATATTTACGGATACATTGATCTTCTTGCTACCAATCCCAATGATCCAGACACTCCAGGTGCCAACGCGCACCAAATTGGCGACCATGGCCATCTTCGCCCTGGGCGGGTTGACAATTGGTGCGGGCATCACACGAATTGTGGAGGTGTCGCGTGTCGAGTTCAACCCCTCCGACGTCGAGCCAGGCGTCAAATTTATCGTGTGGTCCATCGTGGAGCCCAGCATCGGAGTCACAGTTGCTTGTATGCTGGTTATGAGGCCGTTGTTTGTGCGGATCAGTGAAAGTCTCTCATCGTGGGCCCCGTGGAAGACACAGAACAGCGATCAAGGGAACAATTATGCCGGATCTGAAAAGGTACTCCAAGGAAAGCAGCGCTTCACGAGCACGATAAGTCATCAGTTCGTCAAACTATATCCTGAATTCAATGGGACCCTCCTGAACAGCATAACATCTGCGAACGAAGGGTCTATCAACATCTCCCTGAACCGGGATCAAGAACGAGATGGAGTATCCAGTCATTCTGATCATCAAACAGTAGCATCTTCGTCATCTGGCAAAGAACAGTTCCCTATACATGTGGTTTGACTTGTTCTCTGTATATTATTCGTCGCACTTTGCAGCTTTCACTGTCGGGTTAAAGAGAGCGTCTCGACGGAGTTATTGACTTGTTTCACGGGAGGTATTAATTTGACTACTGTCACTCCATGACAATTATATATACGTATATAGAAAATATTGAGAATGCCGCTGAACATACAGCCAATATATCATTGCAGTAACGGTTGCTATGTAGCAGCCCTTTGATTGGAGTCCTGCTCCCTAGGTGCGTATATTGCCGTATTCAGCAGGTGACACGGTAACGCTAATGGTGCCCTTTGGTGTCCCCGAAGCAATGCCATAAAATAATAAGAAAACAAAGGCACCATACGCAGAGACGAGCTAGCGATAAATATCCAGAAACTCCTTGCGCCAGATATACTCAGCGCCAACCCGCAGAACCAAAGCAACTGGGAGAGCAGAAAGAGATGATCGATGACATATTCTTAGACAACCTGTTCCCCTTTATGCACGAGCCGATTAACTTCATCTGCATATATTGCAACGCGCCACAATAGTCTAATGGTGGTTATCATCGCCGCTAATTACACTGCCAACTTCTGACCAGCTTGCAGGAGTAGAAATACCATCGACCAGGTGACCATTGTCGCTTAACGTGCCATCTGATGACGCATCTGAAATGTCATGGCGGACATGGGTCAGGCTTCCGGCGATTGAAGACGCAGATGAGATACCACGCTGATGACCCTGGTCGTCTGAAAACGGCGACTGGATGCCCGCGTTATTTGCATCATGCAGCAGCTCTGGACGAGCATAATAGAAGCCAGATTCCATATCTACACTGTAGTTTGTTGATGACCTGCGTGAGGCAACTGAGAAAAATTCGGACTCTGTCAATGGCTGCTGTTCTGCATGGTGATCTGCCCAGCCAGCATCAGCTTCTGGGAATTCCGAAGTCGGTGTGAGGTCGACGAGTGCTTCAGAAGGGTGGTTAGATGAGACTTCAGAAGTAACAGCAATTCGCAGTCTCTCGCGACCAGCAGTTTCCAGAAGGTCGCGCTGGTACTGCGACTGCTCTTCCGAGTTGACCCTAGTCTCCGATTGCCCTCGTCGGTTTGAAACTTCCGAAAGGTCCATGTCAATAGCTGTCGACCTTGCTAGAGGCTCATCAAGGATTCCAAGATCTTCATCTTTCTTGAGATTCCCATGTTCGTCTACTAGTGTATCAAAGGTACCACTCGAACTGGAGGCCTTCCTTCGTCGTCGGGCCTCCAGCAGAGCGCCTCGCCGCATAATCTCTTCTCGAGCTCTCCGCCTTCGCTCTTCAGCCGCCTCACCCATCTCCTCCGTCATGGAGATATTCTCCGGACGAGAGTCGCCTGGATGGATTTCATCTCCAAGGCTGTGAAGGGCCACCGCGATCTTCCGACGAGAGTTGCTTACCCATTGTCGAACCTGAGGATTTTCGTACGCCGCGATGCCTGCAGCAACCAGTACAGAGACAGTAATGATGAGCCCTATGTCCCTGTGTCAGCGCTGCTATATCTAACGCCAGCTCTAGTCACACATGGGGGAGAAACGGGTGGGAACATAGACCGACGCATGTAGATTTAAACATCGACCGCGCCTATCCACACCGCCCCGGCTCTATCCGGTGATGGTATGCATGCCAATCAGGGGCTGCCAAACTCACCTTTTGCCAACGGCGCAGTCATCGTGAGTCGAGACAGATCTTGGGGAGCCTGTTCCCCGCCAAGACAGCTTGGATGAGATGAGTGAAATAATGTATCCCAGTGCTTTGGGAGGCAAAAGAGAAGGCGAAGAGGAGAAACGAAGCAGCCTGGCAGTCTCGGCGATAGCGGCCGATAGAGCGCGTCATGCCCCGCTGAGGGTCCCGCACGTGGTTCCAGAAACCCTTATCCGCAGGCCCTAACAACTGTCCCCTTTCGGACAAGCTGTTTCTCCACCGGCACGCGTTGATGAGGGAGTTGGAGTTGGAGATAGCATCACCATCTGGCATTCCATCCACAGAGCAGGACATCTATTCTATTCTGTGCATTGGAATCCCTCAATATGTCTCGTCCTACCATCCCGCCACAGCGAAATCTGACGCTCACAGAGGAGTTGGAAAAGCTCGAGCAGTCCATTACTCTGACACTGCAAGGTGAGTAAACAATAGCCTGTACTTGAATATCCGATCGGTTAGACAGTCGGGGGAGCTTACTGATCATTATATCTTGTCAGAGATCGATTCAAATTTCAGTCGAGCCCATCGCATTGTCACAACAACTATTCTCCCGATCGTGGAACAATACGCGGAACACTCGAGAGATGTCTGGGAGGGCGCAAAGGTGGGCAACGGGTGGATTGGATCGACACCGTACATGCGCTGTGCAGCTAACAGGTCTTCCTGGTACAGTTCTGGAAACAATTCTTCGAAGCGAGTGCCAATGTCTCATTATCGGGTTACGAAGATCAGCCCAACGAGGACGCAACGGAGCAGGAACCGACAGTAACTGAAGGAGACACGACGGCAGCCGACACCACCCAAACCGCTGAAGAGCACACTTCATACGAAGACCAATCCTCGCAACATATCGACCTCGAAAATGAAGAAGATGAAGATTTGAACTTCTCGTCACTCTCCCTATCTCAGGGTCACAGTACTCCCAGAGTGCATCCTAGTCAGAAAACAAAAATCGAGGATGATGTGACGAGTTCATCCATTCCATATCCGTCGCCATACGAAACTCTACGGCAAGAAGTCGTGGAAACGGAGGCGCCGTCCGTGTTACGGGACGCAGCTCTTAGCACTCCTGGGAAGTTTACGTCGCGCACCCATGATATAACGGAGGACATCTCAGTGACACCTGGTTCCTCACCTTTCATCCCCCCAGCATCCCATATCAAGCAGGAAACGGCCCAGAAAAGCAAGTACCAAAAGTCAACCGACCCTGTCCTTCATCGTGTGCTGGATAAGACCTACCGCGTCCAGGCCACGCCCTTGGGCAAGGGATACGGCAACACCCGCAGCAAGTTCGCCATAACGCCCAAGACGAAGCCGGCATCGAAATACAACTTCGATGATTCACCCATCTCCAGTCCCGAGCCGGAGGCGCCCCAGCTTCACGCGGAGATATTCTCTTCCCCTCTTAAAGGCGAGACCCCGGCTACCAATCGCAAGCGCCGTACAAGCAGCATACCTCATATGACTCCGAAGCCAGGCATCAGTGTCCTGACACCAGCGAAGAAGCTCACTGGAAAGTCCGCCATTTTCGATAGCGATGACGATCTCGATAATGAGGATGAGTTTGGCTACAGCCCGCCTAAGACTATGCAGTTCCATATCCCGCAGAGTCGACTCATGAAAACTCCTGGTATGTTACGTACTCTCCTTACACATTTCCATACTTTCCCTTGTCCTTGTCCTTGTCCTTGTCCTTGTCCTTGTCCTTGTCCTTGTCCTTGTCCTTGCGACGCAGCTCCTAATATATCATTGAAATAGCCAAAGAAGCATCCAGACGCATAGTCGAAGATCTCCTTGCAACCGCAGGCGGCGACGACATCAGCGATACCTACGACGAACAAAGTCCGAGCGTCATCGGCCGCGCCAAGGCATTAGAGGACGAGACGTTCTAACGGCATGAAATACGTATGAAGATATAGCTATCTGGTAGCATCTTAGCTGATTATGTCTCGTGCTGTACATATCATACTTCACTATCCATTTCATGTCAGGCATTCTTCTTCCCCAAATAGCATGTAGAACTCATAACCAACAGTGTATCTGTAGGTTATAAAGCCAACTCCTCGTAGAATAATTCTCAAGACTCTGTACTTGGTGAGTTCGTGACGGGATATTCCCACGCTGTTGCTCGAGTGAGCTCCGTCCACGGAGATAAATCGCCTGAGCTTGTCGGAGAATTCACGCATCATGCAGCTGAAACCCAGCCTGCCAAATCCTTGAACATGACCCATCTTACTTTACTAACACGACCGGAGGAAAAGCTTAATGCCGTCTGAACACGACAGCTCAATTCATTTCTAGTAAAACACATTTCATACTCACCGCTGCTAAACGCTCAAAAGCTCGCTAGCTAGCTAACATGTTCAAACATTCGCTCGCAAATAGTTCGCTCGAGGAAACAAATCGAGAGGAGGCCAAGTTTGGTACATCGGGGCATGGAAGAAGACCACCCGGTAGTTTGGAAATTCACAAAGCAAGAAAAAAGAAGAAGAAACAAAGGAAAATGGGTATAATCCTGACATGAGCAAAAAGAGCACGTAGGCGAGGCCATCTCGTTGGGGAATGGCATGTCGCTGAAGGAAACTAGCTTCGAGCCTGCGGGAAGTATTAAAAAATGGTGAGCTGGTGTGGTAAAAAAAGCTCGTTCGGAATCGAAGCTGGAGGAGACATGCATGGGTATCAACCATGAGGGCGCTGTCGTGAATGAATACAGAAGCAAGAAAAGAGAAAATCCGCGCCATGATATGTACACGTTCTCCACCCCTGAGAGAGTCTTCAAATATGAAGCGTATCCGTAATTTCCCAAGGGTAAACTGAACAAGAGCACATTCAAATGTCCATGGACAAATCCAACCACTCCAATGTACGAAACCGACGAACGGACATCTCTGAGAAGCGATAGTGAAACTGATGCACTTTCGCGTTATGCGATCAAAAGATTCGGTCTGGAATGCCAGGCATGTCTTGTCGACTAGCCTTGCAGACCCATAAACACCTCCTGACAGTTTTCGACCAAGAACTTGAGGGCCTCGTTCTTCTTCTGAACATCGGTCATCTCACGCGCCAGACTTTCCGGCCTCATGATCGTGGGTGCGAACACTACAGCTATGTTCTGGCTGGTCATCAGATTCTCCGGCTCGCGCTCAACAACCCGTTTCAGATGGAACATCAGAAACTCAAGCACATCCCTGTGGACGCGCGGAAGTTTCTGGAGGCATTTCTGTAAAGCTTCAATGCGAGCAGATGCTGGCTCGATTTCGTTCGTCTCCAAGAACTCATCGTAGACATCATACGTGATAAGAGGCGTGGGCAGTTTCCGGAAGTATTGCTTAAGAGCAGAGGTGACGGCGTGTATATCTAGGTCCGGGTCCGAGATATCATAGTCAAGTGGGGAACGCTCAAATCCATCCCGGATCATCTGGGTAATTGAGCTGGCACCCGATTTACGGTAAATGCCCTCCATGTCCATACCTGAAAACGAAGACGGGTTAGTTTCTCTAGGAAATGTCTGAATTGTGGAAAGCCTACCTCGCAGCTCAACTTCCTGGATGCAGCGGGTCACAATGGCAGGAATGATACTCTTTTCCTGCTCCAAACGCTGCTCGAGGTCGACTCCAAACAGGCCTAGGGGTCAAGTTAGCATGTGATACTCAGTCAAATATACGTGTGTTGAAAACATACCAGTTCCAGCGGGCTCAGTCGGTCCATTAAGTTGGGTCTTGGGCGTAACCTGCTTGTTCTTCTGGTTCCCGAAGAAACCAAAGCCCTGACGGCTTGGGTCCTGCGTCTGAGAGCGTGGCAATGCAGAAACGGTCTCTTGAGCCGGTGCAGTTGAACTGTATGCTACAACATCCGGCTTGGGCTCGCTAGAGGAGAAAGCGCCCTTGAGGCCCTTGGTGACACCCTTGGCGACATTCTGGCCCCCCTTCTTCCAGTTGAATTTACGGGGCTGTCCCTTGCGAATACTGACGACCTGAGGACCAGGAACGATGGTTGCAGCATCAGCCTCTTCTTGGTGGATGTTCGTCGTCGAGATGGACGTAGATAAATCATTTGTTGAGGTCTTTAGTGCCTCGACAGCTGTAAGAGACTTTCCCTTTGAATGGGAATAGATTCCAAGGCCGTTGCCATGGTGGTTCTCCGTGGCGGTATTGGCTTTGTACAACTCTTGAATTTGAGATACAAGCTGGTTGTTCAATTCTGCCAACTGGGCGTTCTTTGACGACAGCTGTTCGAACTCTTTAAAACTCTTGTCCTTCATACGTGACAAGTCCGAAAGTTCCTCCAGCGTTTGGTTGCGTTTCTGGATCATCTCTTCAATCTGCGGTGTGAAAGAGTCTTTGAGCTGTTGGATTGCTTCGACAAACTCACGGAGGACGTTGCTTGTGAGCTTGCCGACATCCAAACCTCCGCCACCGCCATGCTTCTCTGCTTCAAGGTGATCCGTAAGGACCTTTAGTTCTCGGAGGACGATTTCCTTCTGCGCATCAAGGACAACCATAGTAGAACGTTTCTCGTTGAGCTCTGTATTGACCTTGTTGACATCAGCAGTGGCTTTAAGAGCGCCTTCAAGCTCCGCAATCTTCTGATCTCTTTCTAGTACTCTCTGGCGCTCCCGCTGTAATTCATGCCTCAGTTGGATTATTTCATCGCGAGGATCTGGAGAGCTGGCTATAGGACTGCTGTTGTCGAACGCAGACCCATTTGCAGGCGACCTGGGCCATTTAGAGTCCTTCGACAGACGCGAACCCTTCTCACTGAAGCTTCGACCGTGGCGGACGGAGTTAGACACCCGACGCAAAAAGGATTCACTGTGTATGTCCTCGTCTGTACCCAGGATGCGAGCCATGTCCTCGTCCATAGAAAACTCTCCCCCGCCGCTATAGTGAAGTAATGACGGAGAGGCCCCAAGGTCTGCCGGGCGTTGGGGATCAGACTGCGCCGACTCATTGCGACCATGCTGGGGGCGGTTCTCAGGGGAAGTTGGAACACCGCGCAACAGCGAACTAGTCTCTTTAGACATCTCTCCAGCAAGTCTAAAAGCGGAAGATTCCAAAGACTGCCTGGGCTCCCTCCCAATCCCAACCCTAGAGAGTGAAGTGGCGTCGAGGGACGAGGATGGAGATTCACTGCCAACCTCACCCTGGCCAGCCGGCGCCTTTACTGATGATGGAGAGCCCACTCCTTTGCGCTGAATCTGGTGCGTTTTGTTCTCGAGCGAGTCTCCTCGTTTGGGAGGATACTGCATACCTTGAGCAGGGTGCCTAAATGACCGAGCGGATTCGCTTGACGCATGCTCGTGGAGCCTGCGAAGTTCATGCGAGGGCCTTGGAGAGGCTGCCTCTCCACCTGAGCTGGCCGGCCTTGGGACAAACGCCTCAGATCGAAGGATGTCTCTGCTGAGATAGTCTGAACGATCAAGGTTCGGCACGGTGTTGGAGGTCGACATGCCTTCCCTAGTGAAGGCAAGAAGATCTGATTTGGAACTGTGAGCTGAGCCAGGGCGTCTGCCTTTTGGCGCGTCTTGCAGTTTGAATGTTTCACCGCCTTCATTGTTATTCTGTGAGGCGCTGCGCGTAGAAGTGTCTTGGTGTGTGCCAGCAAACTCTTCCTGTCGCCAACGCGTCGGATCAATGTTAGATGGTTCACGGCCCCTCTCCTGGTATGCAATATGTGGCGAGGAGCCGTGCGAAGGAGGCTCATAGGCCTTTCCTTGCAGAAACTCCTGTCTATCCTCGGCATCCTTATGGGAGGATCCATTTTGCGCCGTTTGAAAGTAACCATCCTGGTGAGACTGGGATGGACGCTCCTCTGGGGTGGGATCAAAGGCAACTGGTATCAAGAATTCCTCTCCAGCATCCGGTTCTGGTTCTGACTTCCGCGACAGGAGCGAGTGACGATTGGGAGCACGATATGTGCTTGAAGGCAGCAAAAGGTCCTCTGGATCATCTGAAATTAGCACATGTCTCATGCTCTTAATCTATGGAATCTCACCTTGATCATTAGCTTCGCGGCGTTGCGATCCTTCTGATATGCCGCCCTCTTGAACTGCAGCATGATCTGCCGGTCTATCTCTGGACGTCTCAGCAGACGTAGTTGCATAAACCTCGTCGCGAGGTTTAGAAGTGTCTCTCTGTTCGTCACGAGGTGGGATCGCCGGAAGGGATTTATCCAATTTTATCCCAGGAGGATTTCGCTTCGTCTGCTGAGTGGTGGTCTTCTTTTTACGTCGCCGTTGCATGAGTGACTCATGACAGTCCATGCAGAATATGCCCTGAGATGTGCGCGCATATCGCAAGTTCTCGATGCGTTTCTTGCAATTGCGGCATTTGAAGCAATTCGCACAGAAGGCTTGGTCGCCCGTCAGGATGGCGAGGTCTTCAATCTTGTTACCACATGAACTACAACTGTAGGTACAGTTGTTGCAAATCAGGGATCCATCTCCCAGCAAAAGAAGGTGTGCGTCGGAATCGAGAAGGGTGCCACATGTGTTACAGCGGAAACAGTCAATATGCCATCTATTTCCAGCTTCGGGGATTGTCAGTTGCTTGAACATAACGTCAAGAGGGAGGCTCTACTCACCTAACTCAAAAGCCTTGCCTTCCTCGAGAATCTGCAAAGACAATGTCAGTCACGTTTGCGGTAGAGGGTCGATCTTCTCCCAAACAATCATACCTCTCCACATCCTTTACATGGGAAGGGGACATCCTCCTGATCCATAGGAGATTCAGGGTAACCGGCCGGTGACTCCATCTTTGGCTGTTCTGCCCTGTCTTCTGTTTTGTCTGTGTCCTGACAAGTGTTCGTTTCCTTCTTGGTGCTTGATCACGTTCCTAGGCACGCCTTAGGAGACGCGGCTACTGGGGTCACGTTTATGAGGAACCGGTTCCAGGAAGCATTCGAGATACTAGCAACCGGAAGCGAAGGCAGGGAGGAAGACCGCAAGTTTGTCGAAGACAAGCGTTCGTACGAGGGCAGGTTCCGGAGTGCTGAGCTAGAGGCGCGCAATGTCGAGTGAAGGGAGACCCGCCAACAACACCGGTAAAGATACAGACAGTGCGATTGGCACCGGGAGAGGGGTCCTGCGGCCAGGTGCTTTATGCGATGTGATCATGAAACCTAAGAAACAGAGAGAGAGGTCAGGTTCGTACCAACAAGAAAAAATTGCAAGCCGATAGGTGAACCAGTTCACGTCCGGACTCTGGGAGATGTGAGAACGTGACAAGACCCCTCTGGAGCGTCCCGCGGGTCTCTCAACCACAGACCATGGACCGGGGGACGTGCTACTGAAGAGCGATGACACTGGCAGGGACACAGTATGCAGAAAGGACCGGGGATGTCCTTACAATCGACATAAAGGGAAGATGTTTCGGGGAACCCAAGGGAGCGGCGCGCGGTGGTTCGGCTTCTGGTCCCTCGATGCGACACCAGAAGGTGCAGGTCCGGTATGTTTCGAGCCTCACACCACAGCGCTTCCGGATCCAAGGGAAGCTTTGCAAGGTGAGGATCGTCCTGTATCGGAGATCGCAGAGGGATGGCAAGCAGGTTGCTCGTGTCTGGAGCGATATCGTGTGGGGGAGGGAGGAACGGGGAAAGGAGACAAGAAGGATGATGAATTGGCAACAGTCGGCCACGAACCAGCGGTTGAGTCTGGACTCTCACCCCGGTCAAGAGCAGAGCACCCAACCCGACAAGCAGAGGGCGTCGCAAGCCACCACGAGCCGCAACGAGGGGGAATTGACCGCCAGAGCAGGAGGTTCTGATTCGCACTTACAGAAAAGGACTTTCTGTTGTAGAGAGTACACCACTTTGTTGCTAACAGTGGAGCGGTTTCAAGGTTGGACAACGAACGTGCTGCCGGCCCACTTGCGTACCACCAGAGACGCTCAGACCGCAGTCTCTCTTCTCCTCTCAGTGTTGTTATGTTGTTGAAACTAGATCGTTAAGGAGAGGCGGAAAAAGGGATTATCACCGGCCAGATGAAAAAGGCCCTGTTGGCGACAACACCGCAGCCTTCCGCCGACCTAAGAATATTTAGAAATGGATAACTATGCGCCCGCCGACAGTTGGTCTCTCTGTAATGCCAGGGGCCGGCTGGTCAAAGCGCGCGTGCTGTCTAGCTAGCTGCTAACGAGAGCTGGTCTGAGTTGAGTGGAATGCGGTCCTCTCAGTCGTTGGCGTGCGCAATAATAGGCAGCGGTAGGGGATGCACCGGCGTCAGACTATGGGCCCGTCGCTGGCGCGGAGATCACAGGAGTATCTGACCACCCGTGCCTGGACCAGAGGCCAATAATAATAATAATGACAGCCAGAGCGTCTCTGAGTCTGAGATAAAGCTGGATTGCTTTTATTATTGTCTTGTCTTGCTTTGCTTCCACAGCGTCCGCAACGGAAACGCGGAAGTGACGGCAGACTGGTCTGTAATAAAGACCAAAGCAGGAGAGAAGTAAAGAAGAAAAGAAAAAAAAGAGATAGTGCTCGATTCCAGAGAAGGATTCACTATTGATTTTCCCCCGGCTTCTGGGGACAAGTAGTCGAAGGAACAGGAATGTCGTTAGGGAGAAGAAGACGGGACCTTCGCGATGGGCAGAATGTTGCGCCTTCAAGCCTCACGTGGGCGCCTCTGCAACTTTCTTTTCTCTATGCCGACCGGTGGATGCTGGAATGAACCACAGCGACGATTGATATGAATGCCATTATTATTGTTCCGTTTCAGCTTCGAAGGTTAGGTTACTGGAATCCTCTCGATGGTCTTGACCCTTAGTGGACCCGAGCTCTGTTCTGTTCGTGGCGGTGGACCCGGAGGCGTCGTGGACAGAGACGTTAATTGTGTATTTCTCCTTGTTCACCTTTGAGACAACAGGCGGTCGACCGTGTCTTGGGCTGACCCTTTCCATGGGCGAATTTCCCGCGGAACCAATGAACAATCGGATTGGCGATGGACGAGAAATACTGATGTTCTTGAAGACATGGGAAGAGGCCAGCTGAGATAATACTACCCATGCTCAACCTTGAATCCTCAGGCCTAGTCTAGCTAGCTAGATGTTGCTGTTGACGCAGGAACCATCTTACGGCGCATCGCTACGTTGCATTATTCTCGTCGAGATCTCGCGACGCCAGGCGCAGCACTTGCAGCCCGTGGATCGCAGCGTTGGCCATTTGGGACCTGACCGAGGGCGCCTATGTGCCTCTAGTTCCAACCGTCGCATCATGCCCGAAACGGTAAGCTAAATGAAAGCGCGTTCAGCCCTCGCGGCTTCAGGGGGATCTGGCGCGACTCCAGACTCCATACGGAGTATTATACGCCATCGTGGATGCTTGCATGAGGGCACGCTGGTGTCAATGACTATCGGCCACTAAAGAGCCGATGCAGGGACACAGAGACGAATCTACCAGGATCACTCACTCCCACCCTCGGCTCGATCATCCTCGTGCCCTTTTGCCATTCTGTCTTCACTCCGGCTTTCCTCTCTTCGAACAATCCGTGGATTCTAGCGCAAGGAACCTGAAACTATAATCACGTGTCACAACATACTTTAACAGGCGACCCTTTCAATGGCGATCCCAATCCCACCTCGAATATGCATGTGGCAAGCTGAAGGGACGGCCCGGACGGTTACAGGGCGCTTTATTGGGACACCAGGCTCTAGGTTGGCCGATTCGCGTTGCCGTACGAGTCGTGCTTCAGCTCCAGATCTGAGCTGGCATTGGAATCGGACATTGGAATCGGATAGGGTAGTTAGCGTTGATAATATCGCTTGAGAGTCGCCAGGACTTGTATACTTGGTTGCATTCTCTCTTCGATGTTGTCTCCTCATACAACAACGCTATCATCCTCGTCTGTGATGATATATACGCCCCTAGGTTCTATGTGTGTGTAATACAAGCAATGTGCCAAGTTACATAGTTTTCAGCGCTAGCCCCGGTTCGAATGGGTTATTGCCCGGAAGGGCTCTCTTGATAACCCTTACTTCTCGAGGGATCAGCATAAAAGAACATCTTAAAAGGGTCTCGTCTGTTTACGCTATTCTCGCTACGAGCAGGTAAAAGGTTCATTGCACATTATCCTCTTCCTTTCTTTTCAGTCCCTTTATGGTGAACGGAGGTTAATAATAGCTTGAACCGAAACCTAGTACATTCTACATTGCAAAAGCGAACTGGAAAATTGTTTGCTGCGAAAAGGTCACCTTATTATTTACTTCCGCGGTCACGAATGTAGTGTATATCCAACTCTCCAGGCTCCCAGTTTACTGTATGCCCTTTCATATCGCTAGCTACCGGTGTCGATTTCCACACAAGAGGAAAACACAATAAGATAAAAAATGAAATCCACCGGAGTAAGTATGAAAAGTAACTACTGAGATGGCATACAAAAATAAAAAGCATGCATGTCATGGCCCCTCGGGAAAATCCCGGCTTGGCAAACGGACCCGTCCATCTGAATAATGGCTTCGCATCCGAAGTTAACTACTGCTTTGTTTTCACCTTTCGCCGACCAACGCCGGGACCGTAAAGGTATCCACCATTACTATTGTTCTTATTGATCGCATCAACTATCAAACTCGATTGTTATTATTAATATTATTATAAAAAAGCAACCCATCAAAAACATGGCCGGAAAAGCAAGCCCTGCGGTCCTGCGTGCTCTTGGCCGTTTCGCCTCTTGCGATGTAAGATTAATCAATCAAATCAATATCTCTCCTCCGTGTAGTATACGGAGAGGACGGGAAGAAAGGAAAACAGCTAACTTTTCCCCCTAGGTCGGCGACGCTCTTCTGCGTCTCAAGGTGCCCCATGGCGGATACCTCTCGGGCCTCAAGATGTATTCTCCCGAATACATGTCCGGCTCCAGCAAGATATTCGGACCAGCATACACCGTCCGCATGGTACATGCATCTGACAAAACGTCGCCTACACCACCTGGCCATTTCGCAGATTCCATCCCCTCCGGCAGTGTGGTTTTCATCTCGCAGCCCAAGGGGGTGATCAGCGCCTGTTGGGGCGGTCTGATGACTACTCGTGCCAAGTATCTCGGGGCTTCAGGCGTGGTGATCGATGGCCGGTTCCGCGATATCAATGAGCATCGCGAGATGGGCATGGGTCTGTTTGCGAGGGGGGTTGGTGTTTTGGGATCGAATGGCTTTACGAGGTCTTCTGAATTGAACGTGCCAGTTGAGTATGAGATCGAGGAGTTGAGCGGGATAGAGGGCCAGGGAAAGGTAGTGGTTAGTGTTAATCCGGGAGATATTATTCTCGGTGACGCGGATGGAGTGGTGGCCATTCCGCCGGAGAAGGCGGAGGAGTGTTTGAAACTCTGTGAGGAGAGGTTTGAGATCGATGCAGAGACGAAGCGGTGTTTGGATAATGGAGAGCCTATGGGTCCGACTATCAAGAAGTTAAGGAAGTAGAAGAGTTAGAGCAGTTGAGGGTGTACCTAAGTGTGTATCGGACATTCTATTTCCCACTTGACATATCCTTTTTAAACCGATCAATTCCGGGGAAGCAGACTTTTGTGGACCTTGTCATATCGATAGATCACTCGGACTTCAAACAGTTTGTCTTTTATTAGAGGGAGACTACTATTCTTAAGATACAATCGTCGAAAATGCGACTGGGGTCTTCTAGAAGCTTAATAAGAAGAGCGGTCGGGAAAATGTCAAAGTTCGGAAGCTAAATGTTTATATTCCCATCGTTGCAGCGAAATTTGTATGTACAATCATAGTCAGTGACACGATTATCGAATTCCATAACCCGTAGCTTCGATGCTAAATGACGATAGTATTCGTCTAAAACCTACTGAACTTCATCACGACTTTCTAATCAGAAAGAGAACTATGGCCCATATCAGATACATTGGTACCAACTATCGAATTTCACGTAGATTATGATTGAAATGTCCTATGCGTTCCTGGAATCATCTGTAAGATGCGATTCTATCTAACTATGGATACTATATGTCTATGATCGTCCTCGATGCATTGTATATATGTATACTAGGTAGGACTGAACATTATTGTTGTGCAAAACGCCCATCACGCCGATTAACCCCATGATTAAAGTCAAGATATGGTTGGATATCAACAGTACGAACGGGAAAGAAACGTTCACCTCCACGAGGTCCCCCCTTCCATTCTTCATTGTTTGATGCAGTCTCGTCATGTCTCCAGAGACTGGTGGATCACGCTCGTCCTGTAAGTCTCGCTGCGCTCGATCAGCTCGGTGTGTGTGCCCTGCTCCACGCAGCGACCTCCTTCGATGAGGAAGATCCGATCCGCGCGATGGATGGTGTTGAGACGGTGAGCGATGGCGACAATGGTGGTGTGCTGCGCAATCATGGCCAATGCTTCTTGAATGCGCTTCTCAGACTCGACGTCTAGGGCACTGGTGGACTCATCGAGAAGAAGGAGTCTGGGCTTTCGAACAAGAGCTCGAGCGATTGACAGTCGCTGTCTTTGACCACCGGAGAATTGCTTTCCGTCTTGACTGCACACAGTCTGATACCCATTGGGAAGGGACATGATGACATCGTGGATATTGGATAGACGGCAGGCTTCTTCGATCTCTTCCTGAGTGGCCTCGTGGTCGGGACGAGCTCCCAGACCGATGTTGAAAGCAACGGTTCCTTCGAACATGACGTTCTCCTGTGGTACAAGGGCGATGTCATCTCTGAAAGAAGTGCCCGTCTGCTTGGTGATGTCGACCCCGTCGATGATGACTGCACCCGAAGATGGACGGTAGAAGCGTTCGATCATAGCGAAAGTTGTCGATTTTCCAGAACCACTAGGACCGACCAGAGCGCAGAATTTTCCAGCAGGAACCTCCAGAGTCAGGCCATCGAGGACCTTCTGGTCCGGTCGAGAGGCATATGTGAAATGGATGTTTTGGAGTCTTACACCGATGCCATTCATTGGAGGCAAACCGGGGGACTCACTAAGGTACCCCTGGGGACGCGCTTCAACGTCTTTCACCTTCTCGTCCACCACATCCACGCCCCCCTGGGGCTTTATACCAAGCTCATCTTCCGCTGAGTGTGAAGTAAGGAGACCAACGATATTGCTGGTTGCCACTCGTGCCTTCGAGACGTCTGGCGCCAGTGCGAACATCTGCCCGCAGGACTGCGTACTGAAGAGCAAAGCCGGCAGCACAATGAAGAATTGAGTCTGCGAATACTTTCCCTCAGTGATCTGTCGAGATCCCCACCAGTAGGCGAGAGCATAAACGAGGTTACTGATACTGAAAGCGAGCGAAAGCCACACATTGCTCCACGCAATAGCCTTCATTGTTGCTCTGTAGGGACCCTGCAGTGATCGACTGTATACCTGATACACCTCATTCTCTAAGGAGAACGCAGCAATTATCTTGATATTGTCGACCGCCTCAACAGTTATCGCGGTGGCATCGGCAAACGCCTTCTGATGCCGCTCCGCAAACTGCGCTTGGACCCTCAGTCTCATAATACCAGCAGATAGAAGAACGGGGATAGTTGCCAACAGGACAACCGAAATCTTCCATGCAATAACGTGCGAGATGACAATTCCGGCAACCAGGTTGACGGATGTGGAGAACAAAAGACCAATAGTCGTTCCCGTCAACCCACTAAGAGCAGCTGCATCGCTTGTGATATACGAGATCAGGGTACCGGGCTTGCGGCCATCTGAACTGTGCCAGTGGAGTGTTTGCCGCAGCAGAGATCGTAGTGACAGGACGCGGACACGGTACAGAATTTTTTCGGCCGCCCAGCCAAATGCAGTACCGTTAATAATAATGGCAATGAATTCCACCATGGCCATCATAAAGAATAGACCTCCATAGAGGTTTCCGCTATGCCGAATGCTGGGAGCTCCTTTGCAGGGGCTAAGACTGCCAACGGTGTGACCGAAAATTATAGCTTCACCGGAATAACTACCTCCAACCACACAAGATGTACCGAGTCCCACGAAGATATAGAGCAAGTTAGGACGGATGAGGGGGAAGATGGTCTTCATTGTAAACCACAGAGAGCGCTTTTCTTTGGGCTTTTTCTCTTCTTTTCCTCTTGAGGCCGGTGGCGAGCTTTCTGTGACAACAGCCTTCTCGTCTGCTGAGGTATCAGAACCAGAACCGGACTGGAGCACCAAGGCCTCCTTGTCCAGTGATGCCGCTTTGATGTGCTCCTCGCTAGGTTCTGATCGAGTGACCGAATCTACAGCTGGCACAGTATCTGCAACGGTGAGTTTTCCAAGGTTTTGCAGTCGCACCATGCCCGCATAGACGCCATCTTGAGCGACAAGCTCCTGATGTGTTCCCTGTTCGACAACTTGGCCCTTTTGCATGACAATGATATTATGAGCATCCTTTGCGGTAGCCAGACGATGAGCAATTGACACTATCGTGACTCTATCCGATACTTTTGCCAGGGCAGACTGGATCAGTTGCTCACTGGTCGAGTCCAATGCAGCCGTAGCTTCATCCAAGAGAAGAAGACGCGGTTCGCGGACAAGCGCACGGGCAAGGGCGATTCGTTGCTTCTGTCCACCACTCATCTGGTTTCCTGCTGCACCGACATTTGTGGCAAATCCATGTGGAAGAGCCTCAATGAAAGTCAGCGCGTTTGCTGTGCGGGCGGCTTCTCTCGCAAGATTGACAATTTCAGAGACCGCGGGATCGAAGGAGGAAAGGGCTTCTCCTTCTGAGGAACCATCCCGGATCTTCTTTGCCAGGTCCGGAAGAGTGGAATCGAGGAGGAAAGGAGCCAGGTGTTGGTGCTGTTCTGCGGCAGAGCTGACAAGACCGTGTGCAATATTCTCCAGGATAGATCTATCGAGCAGTGAAGGTTCCTGCTGGACGAGACCAATGTTCCCTCGTAGATATTTGACGTTCAATTCCTTGTAGTTGCGGCCGCCGATCACGATCTCTCCATCTGTAGGGTCATAGAATCGCTCTAGAAGAGACACAACTGTCGATTTTCCACCTCCGGATGCTCCCACGATAGCGGTATGCTTGTTCGGAGGGATCTTGAAATTGACGCCCTGTAACACAGTGATCTCCGGACGAGAAGGATAGGAGAATCGGACGTCTCTGAATTCGATATCCTCCGTCGCAAAGGATGCGGTTTTATCACCCTCAGAGGAGGTACCATCAATTGCCGATTGCCGGTCAATGGTCTCAAACAGTCGTTTCGACGCATCTGCAGCAGCAGCAAAAATATGCACGAAGGGCGCTACCTGACTGAGAATGAAGGAGGCATCGAGAAGAACGAATATAACGGTATAGACGGCTCCAACTGTTGTTCCCGACTCGTTCTTGGCTACAGCATCCGAAATCATCCTACTGCCCTGCCAGAAAGCGAGAGCATTGGACGAATATGCGATGAAATAGAGCAAGCCTAACTGCAGTGCATGCGTAAGGGCCTTCTTGACTGCGTCCTTGCGAGACTTGCTAAGGTGCGCAGCGAACAGGGCCTCGAGACGCTCATTGGCATTGAAGGCGTGCACCAGTGGCAGATGCGACAGACTGGACGATGCAATCGAAGTAGCTGCATTGACATGCTCTGCCATTCGTCCGGCATATTTCTTCATGTAATGGCCACCCAGGAATGCCATCAGGAAATAGCAGGGCACGACTGACACGAGCATACCGGCAATAGCTGCAACCTTGATGAATGCAACGACATACGAGGCTGTGAAGTAAGAGAGGGTTGATATATAGATACCAACTTTCTCAGAAGTACCTGATTGGACTACCTCGATGTCCGCGACAAGGCGCGAGACGACATCTCCTGGGGGCAGAGAATCGATAAAGGCCGCCTCTTGCTTTAGCACACTGTCGAAGTATCGCTTCCGCAGACGCCTCACCAGGCGTTCTCCAACCAAGCTCCAGCATCCCGTGTGGAGGTAAATGAAGCCGAAATTTGCGATGGTGATGTAGATCACATACAACACCTTCGTGCGTACGCTGTCAGTCAAGGCAGACTTGTTGGCTGTCGTTGCATCGCATGTGGCCGAGTTCATGTCATTGACCAGCTGTCCGAACAGGATACCCAGCAAAGGGAAAGGAATACCGGCTGCGATAGCAAAGATCAATCCGCCGATTACCAGGAAAATATCCAGAGGAGTCGGATCCGACGAAAAGAGCAAATGGAGATAAACGAAGGTTTTCCGGAGGTCCTGCTTCGTTGGAATATATCTCAAAGGCGACCACCACTTAACCAGCTGTTAGAGCAGGTAATGCGCGACAGGAATAATATTGGACATACCGGCTTTGGGCCACCTTGCACCCCATTGTTCTTCTCATCTTCTGGTGCTTGTTCTGACATCTTGTCGGCCTGTTTCTCCAGGACTTACACGGCCATCAACCCCTCTTTGCGTCTAGGATAGATGAACACCGCTACCAGCTACCTCTGTCAATCGCAGGGAAAGCGAGGGAGCCCGTTGAAGACGCGAAATCGGGTTCCTGCAGCTTGGTGAGGGGTCTAATTCTCAGAGTTCTTTGTCCCACGGGGTCCGTCGCGTTTTCCAAAGAACCACCAGGGGCGACTCCAAGTCTCTAAGAGCGCCAGTCGAACGCCAAGAGAGCTGCGCCTGGTTAACGTAATAATAGGGATAACGATCAATTCATCTTCTGCGACTGCCGGAGCAGACAAGAAGAGTCAGTGGATTTCTTTTTTCCTCGTGGCAAAAGATCTGATAATCTCGCGAGACCGCCATCGGAGAGATCGTTCTCCGCCATGGACAACCCTCAGAGCTGCCAAGGGACAGTACGAGCAATTAGTCGACTCTAGTCTACTAGTGATGCGTCTGTGGAGCTGCTGCGTTGCCAGAAGAAAAGAAACCACAAGGAGCTGTCACCCCACAGAGCTGTAGGCCAGATCTTTTCTTTTTTTTTTCTCCCCTTCCTTCGTTGCGGACACTGATTCCTGGCTAGTGGCTTGCATGGGCTCCATAGTGGTATCTCGGTATGTAACGAAAACACTACTTCGTCCTACTATTGAGGGAGCTGTCCAGAGACCGGCAACAGATCTTCAGCGTGACCTCTGTTAGAGCGGCATCAAAAGATGTGGAGTTATTAGTTTACCAAAGGGTGGCATCGCGCCCTCCACATCGGAGAAGATTCTTCAGACTCGGCCGCTAACAGGGCGTTAGACACGGTAGAGCGGCTCTAGAAAGTTATCCATCTCATCAGATAACTCTGTTCGCCTCTTTAGTGTCATTTAGTGTCTCCGCTTCGAGGTATGGTATTATCTGGCCCACTGCACGAAACGTCATGAGGTCTCTTGTTGGCATGCACCGGACGTATGTACCATACAATGTCTCGCACCGGTGATTCTTTCTGAGCTTCACGACGGAGTTAAGTAATTATTATCTGATAATCTTTTACCGATGCTGATGCACCCAGACTCCGAACCTGTCGGTACTGCTGAGTAAGTTCATTAGCAGCAGTGGGCCTCCGATACAACAGAAATAGTTACTGTACCTGATTCGGGCGAGAGAAACTCCCATCGCCTGTTCTCCGGATGCTCGCGAAAGTGTGAGCTGGCGCCAAGTGACGTGATGATGGTGATGTCCCGCAAATGTGGGCATTATCAGCTTCGAGACTCGCAAGTCTAGCTTCGTCAGTGGTCGGGCTCTGCCGTCGTCTCGTTCTAGGAGTGTACCATACATACCCTGTCACTTGAGTGGACTCGATTTTTCTGGATCGCCGTTGTGCCCAGACTTTCGGAAAACCGAGGTTAGAATCCATCTTTATCCATCAAAGGCCGCGGGAATGATCCAGTTCATAATCGCAATGCGGACCGGACAAAGTTCTTCCAGCTGGCGATGAGTTGTGCAACGGTGAACTCGTCCAACGTTTGAAGCTCCCGTCATCCGAGACGTTCAGTAGTTGAATGCTATTTCCTCTCATTTCCAATTGTTACATATGATTCAAGCTGCCATGGCTTCCGCATCGTCTCCTCCGGTGGGATATCACCAGCAGGAGCTTCCTCTCGTTCGACTTCCGGAGCCGTTCAAGACTGCCTACGAGATCCAAGTTGCCTCGACAGACCAGACATGGAAGATATTTCGATTGGCGCTGAGCAGCTTTGATGACGGTGCAATTGCTCCTCCTGAACCTCTTCATCACCCGTCTCTCGTTTTCAGCGAGCTGTTGACGCCCGATCCATCGCAAACACCGCCCGAAGGCAACAACTCTCCATGGGCGCGCGCGAAGCGAAGCCCAGCATGCTACTTGACATGGGATGGGGAAGATACACCTTCCGTGGGACAGATTTGGAATGTCGTCTATGCGATTTTCTCGTTGCGACCAGACCCTGAGATCTTCCGCCTGGTCTTGTCGGGCGTTGGCAGAGAGCTTCTCTCGAAGGAATTGGAAGCAGTCGGCTTAGCGATCCAGCATCCTGATCCCTCTGCGCCGCCAAACCAGCCTATTCCGCAATCCAGCGATCATGTTGGGCAATTGGTGATCCTGCGCCGGACCTTCTGGCAAGGCGCTGGCTGGCCATTTGGTCCTCGTGCGCCGTGGGTTTCTGACCCAAGTATCTATTCTTCCTACCGTCGTCCACTCACTGCGTTCCCACTTCACCCTCTCGAATACACTCTGACGACCAAGTTTCCCGATGTGCGCGTGCACGCTCATCACCCTGTCAGACCTGTAAAGCCAACTCCGGGGTCGACGATATACAGCCGGTATATTCCTCATCTGAAGGAGTACTTTTCCATGGTAGCTCTCGATTACGAGAACGATGAGCACCTCCAACTGTTCCACAAGTGGCAGAATGACCCCCGAGTGTCGAAAGGATGGAACGAGACCGGCACTCTGGACCAACACAGAGAGTATCTGCGCAAAGCTCACGAGGATCCGCATCAATTGACCGTCCTGGCCAAATTTGATGACACATTTTTCGCATACTTTGAAATCTACTGGGCCAAGGTAGGCCGTTGACTCTCTTGCTCATATTTCTATCCATACTTTCGAGTCCGGTAAGCTGATAACCACCTCAAGGAGGATCACCTAGGCGCATACTACGACGCAGGCGACTACGACCGCGGCCGACATTCCCTCGTGGGAGACGCCCGCTTCCGAGGACCGCACCGTGTGATGGCCTGGTGGTGCAGCCTGATGCACTACATCTTCCTCGACGAGCCGCGAACGAGCTTTGTTGTCGGAGAGCCCAAAGCCACAAATACCACCGTCCTCGCATACGATCACGCGCACGGGTTCAACATCGAGAAGCTCGTCGATCTCCCACATAAGCGATCTGCATTCGTCCGATGCAGTCGCGAGAAGTTCTTTCAAATTGCGCCTTTCGGCTTCAACGGCGCTGGGACCATCAAGGGAAACCCGGATCGCGCATTGAAGCTTTGAAATGCTGTCATACATACTTTCTTAGCGTGGGCGGTTACTTAAATTGTTTTGTACTCTAGTGAAACGACCTCTTTTCAATTATTAGACTAGCTTTTTTCTTTTCTACCCGTAATTGTATTGTGGCTGCTTGGCTATGTAGTAGTTAGCCGCTGTTTCCATGTCTCACTTTTTTTTTTTTCTGTCAAAAATTTTCCTCCTTCTCTTGGCGCACATAATAATTGATATCGAATCGTTATCACCATGTGGGGGACCACAAACTTAGATCCCTGCATACTTAGTACAGTACATACAGACATTAGTATGTACGATGAGCGGGGTACGAGCTCGGTTCACTGAATACGGAGTAGATAGTCCCAAGTTCCTTGGGCTGGGGATGCTCCCCAGCAGCAGCAGCCCATGCTGGTTTAGCTTGGGAAGAGACTTGGCTTAATATACGGACCACTCTATACTACTACATGACATATAGTACATACTATACCCGCCTAGGTCCGTGCTCTCCGCGTAAGAATAATACGGCATCGCTTCATTCTCCTGCAAATGCCAAGTAATTCACTACGTACCTATACACTACTATGTAGTACGGAGTAAGTACATGATACTCTTAGATCCTTGGCTTCTTTTCCCATTAGTACAGTAGACCCCGCTTGAATCAAAGCCACGTCGTCAGCCTAGACAAAGAACGCGAAAGGAGAAAGCCTAAGCGCGTCAGGAACTTCCGAAAATACATGCCGTACTACTACGTACGCTGTGATAATTAATATTAATTTCAATGGAAATATGTAGACTCCTGGCGGTACCTCTGGAGACGGATCGGCGCCATGTCGGCGAGACTAAAGTACAGTACTAAGTACCTGAATAATCACTAGTTACCGGAGTAAGTAAAATATAGAGTGATAATAAGTTAATGCTACCCCGGGTGATGGTAGGACGAAAATGGAAAACGAAAGTGTAATATTTTTCCTCCATATTATTATTATTTCCCTGGACTGGAGATTACGGACATAAAGAAGAAAAAAAATCACCTCCGAACTAGATAATAATAACGATCTAGGGCCCAATAAACCGACCCACGGACGGCAACGAGCCCGGGGAATGATGATGGCAATAGCCGGATCCAAGACCCCGGAAGTTGATGAAACCGAGACAAAAAGTGCAAAAAGGAAAGAAACTCGAAACAATCTATCGTCTTCTAGGCCCGGTATACACCTTCACGGTGGCGGGACCACCGAGCTTTTCTTTACGTGTTCGATTGAGTGACTGCTCCCGTTCAGGATGCCTATTGGAGAGGAGAGGAATTTTAGTTCAAGTAAGAGAAACATGGTGACATCTGACTAGAAAAAGCCAAGGCTGAGACAAAAAGAAAACAACGACAGAAAAGGGGGACCATCTGATAATCTCGGCGACTCGGACCCTAGATTGATAATCTAATCTGATGGGAACATGATGATCTGATAAATTTCCGCCACCATTTGCCAAGCCGGACGCTGAGATATCTCGGAATCAAGATGCCATGCGCATACGTGACACTACATGACCACGGCTTATACTGATCGTTGAGATTTACTGACTGTATGATCCTGATCGTATCAAGGGGGAAGAAATGAATACTTGGCTATCTAACTTTTAAACCCGCTAATTACCTAAGTGACTATATACAACGTTGTAGATATTTCCAAAGTCAGCATCAAGTATGAACAAAAATACAAAAACATCACTTCTAGAGCATTCTACGCCTGAACAGATCCCGTATTCGTCTTCCTCCTCTCCAACACTTCCGCCGCCATTTTTCTGAGATCCACTTTCCTCACCTTCCCGCTCCCTGTGACAGGGACCGTGGCTGGAACGCCCTCTTCGCCGAAAACGAAGAAATACCGAGGCGCTTTATGCCGACCTAGCTTCTCCCGGGTCCAATCTCGGAGGTCCTCATCCGATGGCCGCTTGTTCTGATATTCTGGTTCGATCTGGATGAAGGCGCCGACAACCTCACCATATTTGGGATCAGGGATCCCGATCACGGACGACAGAGTAATTGCCGGGTGTGCTGTGAGACGCTCCTCGATTTCAAGGGGGTAGATGTTCTCCCCACCTGGTTCAGGCATTAGCTTTATTTCACGGATGCATATTGCTCATGTAGAGATGCAACCTACCTCGGATGATGATGTCCTTAAACCGGCCCGTAATCGTACAGTATCCCTGTTCATTAAAGGATGCTTCGTCACCAGTCTTTAACCATGTAATACCGTCAGAATCAGTTATCATGGTCTCTGCGGTTTTTGCTGGGTTGTTCCAATATCCCTTGGTGATCTGGTAGCCAGCCATGCAGAGCTCTCCCCGCTGCCCAATTGGCACGGTGTTGCCAGCGGCATCGATGATCTTGGCACTGGCGTGCGGCATAACCTTGCCAACTGTTGTAAGACGCGTGTGGATAGTGTCTGTGGTGAATGCGTTGAAACACGTCGGCGATGCTTCCGTCAGGCCTTTGTAGGATGCTATTAGCATTTTTTTTTTCACGCAGGTACTTGGCCAGAGACATACCGTAACTACTCGTAAACTCAGTCATGTTTAACTCCTCAAGCAACCGCTTCATCAGTGGCCTAGGCACCGGTGCTCCGGCGATGATACCTGTCCTCAGACTCGTGCTATCAAACTTCTCCGGTCGTGGCAGGGCCAGAATAGCTTCGAACATCGTCGGGACGCCATGAAGAGCCGTGCATCTTTCGTCCGAAATCGCGTGAAGGACGGCCTTTGGGTCGAATGTCTCACCCGGATACACGATCTTTGCGCCATGCGTCACGACAGCCAAAAGTCCCAGAACGAGACCAAAGCAATGAAACAGTGGCGGTGGACAGCATAGAATATCGAAAGCTGTAAAGTTCATTCGATCACCGATGAACCGTGAGTTATTGACCAGGTTACTAGACACACATTAGTTAGTAGCTTGTTTTCTTTCTTAACGATCTGAATATTCAGTAAAAGTGAAGGGGGGGCAGCATACTGATGCGTCAACATAGCTGCTTTCGGATTCCCAGTTGAACCACTGGTGAATTGCAAATTGCAGACGTCATGCGGACTCAATTGCTCTTCTCGATTCAAGAGCGCTTCTGGCGTCAACCCAGATCCCCTCTCGATGACATCGGCATAGGTTCCGAAATCCTTATATTTTCCCCGAACAATAACAATTTCCTCAAGGGACTTTGACGTCCCATTCTTCTGAGGACGAGGGCCCAATTTCTCCAACACTTCAACCAGAGAATGGCGTCCAATGGTGGGGCTCATAAACAGGAACTTGATATCTAAAATGCCCCCTCATTAGAACAATTTCCTCGCGAAAAAAAAAAAACCCAGTTAATTGATTAAATCTCACTCACCCGCATGATCCAAGGCATAATACACCTCTGAAGGCGTATACGTATTATTCAAAACCACCAATATCGCTCCAACTTTCGCGGCCGCAAAGAAAACCGAAACATATTGCTCGCAATTGCCGGCCATGATACCGACGCGATCGCCCTTCTGGATCCCCACCGCCAACAGTCCCTGCGCGAGACGATAACTCTCCTTTTCGAGATCGCCATATGTCCATCTCGTTCCTGTCCATGGTACAACGAGACATTCAGAATTCTGATGCTGTAGACTCTGCAGCGTGAGGAGCTCTCCGAGTGTGATATCCAGCAATTCCGGCTGTCGCGGCCCATGCACGATGGAGAGCTGTTGGGTCTTGGAGGTCGCGCTCTCTTGCACATGAAGAAGCGTCTGTTGCAGTCGTTGAAGACTGGTATTTCGTATTGTCGACATTTTTTTTTTCTTCTCTTATTTTTTCTCTTATTCAGAAGGGGTATAATCTGTCCTGCGACGTTCGAGAATATCTCTCCAGAAGAGCGAACTTTAAGGACTAATTAACTATCGACAGAAGTTTAATGCTCCTCGGACAAAGAACCGACAATAATGGAGCAAGCTCGGCAGATCCTTCATATGATAAGTTATGATCAGAATAGATAAAGCCTAAGTATGCCCGATCTAATCAATCGATCTTCGGTATTTGCTACTTGATCAGGGATACGTTATCCGAGACAGTGGGAAGCCCTGGTCCCAGTGTCGCGCAGAACACACCAGTCTATTCACGATTCTAGGCGCAAATTGTACGGCATCGTACCAAAGTCAAGGGAAGAATTCTGCACGTATCTACTCCGTACAGGTAATAATAATAATAATAATGATCGGCCGTTTACGGAGCTGAGTGGATCAAAGACATGGCCTACATCGGCCTGAGCCGCCATTGGCGTTTGGGACATGTCAACTTTTTTTTTCTTCGAGTTTTCGTCCATAACTAATGTTTCTTTCTTTTTAGTTCCCGCATGTCTGGCATGGTCCCTTGTTCCTACAGTATGTATTATGACTCATGCGTGGAAAAAACGGGGGAGCAGAAGTAATAATAATAATAATAATAATAATAATACATCGAGATGAAAGGATCTTACCAAAACATCGCATGATTCAGCTCTCCATAGTTATCTACTGGCTTTCGGCATGGTTATCCATCAACTACTGTACTAAAAATGCCAAGTCCGCTTCTCACTACTTGCGTCAGCTGGTTCCAGGAGCGTACAACGTGGAGTAGAGTCGTACTCGAGTAGAGTATCTACATAGTTAGTCTCTGCGTGGCCCCCATCTTTCCCGGCATTGGTCTTGACAGGTTTCTGGCATTCGGTAGTGTGGACCTGGTTGGGCTGTACGAGAAAAGAAAAAGAAACCTTGGAGAGATTCCCGGAAAACGAAGTTACCGCGCTGTTAATTTTTCTTTTTTTCTTCTACCATAATAATGGTGGTCCACTACTGTAACTGTATTATTACTGAGCAGCAATTTGATGCAATGTAATTACTATCGAATGATAACCTCCGAGAGAATTATTTTTTTATTTTTTTTTTTTTTTTTCTCATGAAGACCCTGTGGCAGAGTCGATACGATAAGTGGAGAGATAAAATACCACGACGCTACAGTGGGACTTTACGTCTTAGTTTACCAGGGCCGAAAGCGAATAATCTAATCAGATCGGACATCTAATCAGATTGGGCACAGTGGCTGATTTTAGTGCTGTCGATCTCATTAAAGCAGCGTGAAATCCGCGTTGCTCTTCCATTCCACCGCAGGAAAAAAACAAAAGCCCACCAGAAGGACTGGTACAGTAGTACAGTACGTACATACATACATACTTAACCACGCTGCCGAAATACATAACGATGGTAATACAGGCTCACTACTAAGTACGCCATGTAATATTGTTAATTGGTTACAGCTCCGAGTCTGCTCTCCGTCCGTAAACTGCCGGACGAAAGTTTCCATTAGTCTAACTTACATCCCACACACAATCCTTAGCATGATCGGTTTCAACCGCCGATACTTCCTTATGCCAAGCAGCTGGTCCCATTGGCTTGTCCTCCATCAAACTTGGAGAGGATGGGTTCCATTATTCCATGTGCGATCGTCCGCCGATTCGAGCGTTCTACGGGACCGCGCTAAAGACAATCTCGCACCGATGCCACGGGGACGATGGGGGGCCACTCGTCACTTGGGCAAGGGTCTGGACAGGGAATGATGGTGAAATCATACACACTCGCCGACCTGGTGCCTGACCAACATACATTTCTTTTTTCCGCACCGGCTCAAAGTACAGTAGTATGGTACATGGCGGCGGCGATTTTGACAAGGGGACTCGGCACCGATGCTAAAGCAGTGGACCTTGCTTTAGCACCATCAAGCTCCGATAAAGGTGTGCCAAGCTTAGGAAGATTATTATCAGATCAAAAGAAGAATGTCGTACGCATAGACACAAGTGCTGTACACTTTCTCGGACACGAGGGCTCTCAGTCGCAGGGTTATGTTTAACTAACCTCGCAATCCATTCTTTTTCCATAGAGGTCCTAGGACGCATATCGAAATCCAATCCTTTTCCAATGGGAGGTAATACCTTGTCCCGTGAGGGGCAGCAAGCTCCCGCCCAACAGCACGATCAACCCTCAGTACCTCTGCAGAACGGTCACGATGGAAATGTTGCCGGAGATGCCAACATTCTGCCTACGACGAAGGTACCTGCTCTGGATACTATCGACCAGTATGCTCTCGAGACCCCTCTTTCCCGTCACTCTTCCCGGGTGAGCAGCTCCACGCGTCTGTCATATACCGCAGACATTTCCAGCATTGCGGACGACGTCGTAAAAGGCTATGCGTCCTTTATATCCGAGTTTACTGGTCTCGATGACCTTGCCTTCTCGATCACAAGTACCGACAGTCCCTGGCAAACCGGTGCCAGGTGCGGGGTAATCTGCGCGTCTTTTTCAAGACCAGATTCTGAAGAAGCTGGTTCTTCAGACTCTCAGCTCCCGGAAAAGCTCCAGGAGCTCGAATTTGCCTCCTATAATGAAGATGAGATCCAATTTGCTTTGCTCTTAGCGTCTGGCGTTCGACCTGAGAATGGCGAGCAGCAAGCGGACACTGGTTCTAAAGATGTTAGTCAAGTTGCATAAGATGCATTGAGCCCACTTGAGCTAACAAGGTGTAGACATTCGTTTTGGCAGTTCAGCCGGAGGAGACAAAGAACGAGTTGCAAATTTCTATCTCATGCTCCGGACGATTGATTCCCGAAGGCTCACTCAACCAGATATTGAAGACGGTCAGCTCTTGCCTAGTGAGGGCATCCAGTCACCTCCAGCTGCTAGCTTCTGAAGATGAAAGCGCTTCTCCGGAGCTCTCGATTATCAACTACCCTCCTCTCATGAAACCCCCACCATTGGAACACGAACGTGATGAGCCCATTCCGGACTCTTCTCTGCTTCATGGGGCCTTCGAGCGCTGGGCTCGCAGGGATCCTGGAGCCGTGGCTCTAGATTTCATACAATCACTTCCATCATCTACATCCCCAGCGGAACATAGCGTTCTCACATATGCCGCCCTAAACGCTGCCGCGACGAACTTGGCAGTTCATCTCCGCGGGTTACTGTCACGCCATGACTCAGTGGCGAACTGGCACCGCATTATTCCTGTATACATGTCGACTTCACCTGAACTGTATATTTCATATCTCGGCATCCTGAAAGCTGGCTATGCTTTCTCGCCAATTCCGCAAGATGCACCGGATCAGCGAGTGCGGGAGATATTGGGAGACATTGGCTCCCCTGTGATCTTAGGCAGGACTCCTGAGCCTTCCTCGGGCCCATGGTATGAAAATTTGGGACATTGCAACAACGGATCAAGGCCAGCTTGGATTGATGTGGCAGAGATCACAAGATGGAAAGAGCTGAGCCAAATGTCTCTGACGGAGCTGCAAGCAAGAAGTCCTACCGATCTCCCCCGATCCTCTGAATTTGGAGAAGACAGCGTTGCCTACCTCCTTTTCACGAGTGGTTCGACCGGTAAACCTAAGGGAGTGCAAGTTAGCCATCTCTCAGCAACCTGTTCTATCAACGCTCATGCGACCTCTATTCCTCTCCCTCGAGACCCAAATGGGAGATTCCGCTGGTTTCAATTTGCCTCTCCGACATTCGACCCATCCCTGATGGAGATATTTGTGACTCTCAGTTCGGGTGCTGCTCTCTGTTCAGCATATCGACATCTCACTTTGACCGACCTCGAAACTACCGTAAATGAAGCTAGGGCCACAGTGATGATGGCCACGCCAAGTTTGGCAGCGCTGCTGCGGCCCTCACGCCTTCAGACGCTCGAATACCTTTGGACTATGGGAGAGAAACTCAATCGCACTGTTATTGAGAATTTCGCTTCCAAGGGGCTTCCTTCTGATGTAACAGATGAAAAGCGACCCTCGCGAATGCTCGTTAACGCGTATGGTCCAACAGAAGGTGCTATTAACTGTACCTTCCTAGCTCCAGTTGAACGTTCAGTGCGTGGATCGATCATCGGTGAAGCCTTGTCCACTTGTACAATGCTCGTATTAGATCCCTATTCTCGAGTGCCAAAGGCTGTCCCTGCGGGTATGGCCGGTGAACTAGCTATTGCAGGCCCTCAGGTCAGCAAGGGGTACTTGAACCGTCCGAAGGAGACGGCCAAGTCATTCGTGCATAGTTCAGAATTTGGCCCGGTCTACCGAACTGGAGATATGGCCCGTATCGTCTGGGATGAGAAGGGTCGTCAGTTATTCGAGTTCCTCGGCCGTATTAGCTCCGATCAAGTCAAGATCAGTGGTCGAAGACTAGAGTTGGGAGAGATAGAGTCTGTTCTCGCGACTGTCAACAATGTTAAGGAAGTTGTAGCTGTGCTCTTGCAGAGAGATCCAGCGCAGCAAGGAAGCGAGCAAATTGTCGCTTGTATTGTCCCAAGTGAGGAGACTGAGGCTGTCAAAGACCAAATTCTCAAGGACGCTCACGAAAGTACCCATAGGCATCTGGCCTCGTACATGTGCCCGTCGTCTTATGCTTTCTACGACGCCCTACCTCGTTCAAGCTCTGGAAAGGTGGATAGAAAGACTCTCTTGGCGAGGTTACAGCAAGCCCTGAAAGACGGAGTCAAGTTCGCAGCTGGATCTGAGACCCCAGCTACAAACGAAGTGCATAATGAAGATGAGCCCGATGACTCCCAAGTCGATGATCTGGCATTGCAGCAGCTTGTCTTCCAGTCTCTCGCTGACACTGCAAATGAACCCCTGACCGCTATCCAATCTTCAGTCAGTCTTTATTCTCTCGGCATAGACAGTTTAGGAGCGATGCGGTTCCTCCAGAGGCTGAGGGATAATGGCATTGACGGCTTGTCAGTCAGTGATGTGCTTCGCGCAGGAACCCCCGGAAGGCTGGTCTCCACGATCTTTCAACAACGTCAGAAGAGCTCCAGTCAGCTGCCCAATGGTTCCCAGTCAGCTGAGTTCCGCGTAGTGTCTCTTCAAGAGCAACTGCTGGCTTTTGACGAGCGAAACCGCCAACTTTGTGCAGAGAGACTACATGTAGATGCGCAGGCCATTGAAAAGGTGCTACCAACTACAGCAACTCAATCCGGTATGCTGGCCAGCTTTATTCGCAGTTCATCAGAAGCAACACGTTCGAAGCGATCATATATCTACCACTCAGTCATTCGCCTTGAATCGGGTGTCGATATCGAACGGTTGAAAGCCGCCTGGAATACTGTTATAGCCAGCTATGATTCCTTCCGCACCGTTTTCTGCATGTTGGATGACGAGATGGCGCCGTTCGCTCAGTGTATTATAGCACCTTCTTCTGCACCAAAATCTCAATGGAAGACATACGGTGACTCCAAGCAGGAGAACTCCAGTGCAGGACCACTGGACACTGCTCTTCGCGAAAGTGAGGAGTCCATCTCATTAGAACGCCATCCCTGGAATATCTCTCTGGTGGCAGGAACCAACCAGACGGCTGTTATTTTGAGCATGTTCCACGGTATCTTCGATGGTGGCTCTCTTCAACTTCTCCTAGAAGACGTTACTTCTGAATATCAGGGCAATTCTCGCAGTCATCGGACCTCTATAGAGCATATTGTGAAGCACCATTATCTGGCCGATCAGGAGGAGACGTTGAACTTCTGGAAGAGTCACCTGGAAAACTATTCTCCTGTTCAATTTCCTTCCGTCACACCTTATAGACCATCATCTGCCAAGGGTGTCTCTGACGCGGTAGAGATCACTGCTCGCACGAGCTATGACTGCCTGCGAACGCAATCGAAGATCATAGGCTCCACACCGCTCTCTGTACTTCAGGCTGCTTGGGGTTCGATCCTTCTCGCCTACACTGGGTCTCAGGAACAAGATATCGTTTTCGGAAGTGTGGTGTCTGGTAGGCTTGACACTGAATCCGAAGCATGCGTTGGGCCCACCTTCACCACGGTGCCATTTAGGCTTGCACCAGGTCGGGTGAGCAGTGGTCAAGGGAACGGCAGTCATACAAACAAGACTCTTACCAACCACCTGGCTTCCTTGAATGCGGAGACGTTGCCATATCTTCAGCCACGATTGGGATCGTTGATCACTGCAGACGGCCGGCTACCTTATGATACCCTTCTGGCCTGGCAAGACTTCGGTGCCGGGACCCGTGCGAGCAGTCTCTGGACGTCCGTAGAGCATCCACCTATGGCGAACGATTTCGCCGTCATGGTCGAGGTGTGGCCTGACACGAATGGCGCGCTGACCCTGCGAGCCACTTACAATGATATACAGCTCGACAGGGCTGCTGCACAGCTGATGCTTCAGCAGATGAGCGATATCATAGCTTTCATCCTTGACTCTCCCGACGAAACCTTCGAACATGGCCTTACCAGCACTAGCTCTAGCTTGAAGTCGTCCTGGAATCCAGAGCCGGTGTACCTTGAGGAGCCGCTAAACAAGACTCTTCTGCATACTCAATTTGAAGATCATGCGAAGGATCATCCCGAAGATGTCGCTTTGATTTTCAAAGGAGACCTTGAACGCGACGACAGCCCTCTTAACATCACATGGACTTACAGTGAACTCAACCGCAGAGCTGATGCTTTGGCGCACTACCTTGTCGACCGCTATGGTTCATTTGCCAACTCTCCCATCCCTATCTGTATCACCAAGAGCCCAGCAATGTATGTCGCCATTCTCGGAATTCTCAAGGCAGGAAGTGCATGGTGTCCCATTGATACCTTTTCTCCCGCGCAGCGTCGGCACGATCTCATTGCTCGCACTGGCGCAAGAATACTTCTAGTCTCTAGCCCTGACGGAGAACAACCAAAGGATGCCATCCCGGACGGCGTCGACGTCGTAGATATCAGTGCCTTCGCCAACAGTACGCCAACTTACACAAATGGGTTCACAGGCGATGATGCAGCCTCAAAGGCAGGTCCTAACGACATGGCGTATTTGATCTGGACTAGCGGCACCACTGGCGCACCAAAGGGAGTTCCAATCAAGCATTCTGCGGCTGTTTCGAGTATGAGATCTCTTCAGAAAGATATTCCCGCGGACGTCCCGGGAGGCGTGCGTTGCTTGCAGTTCTCACAGTACACCTTTGACGTCTCAATACAAGATATCTTCTACACTTGGGGCGTAGGAGGTGTTTTGATATCTGCCACTCGAGAAATTATGCTTGGATCATTCGCAAAGCTTGCCAATACTACCCAGGCGACACATGCACATTTGACGCCTGCATTCTCTGCCGGCATTCCCCGAAAGAGCTGTGAAACTCTGAAAGTCATCACCATGATCGGTGAGAAGCTCACCCAGCCTGTTGCTGATGATTGGGGTTACGACATGCGAGCTTTCAACACCTATGGTCCCGCCGAAGTCACTGTCGTCTCGACAGTCCGCGAGTTCGGCAACGAACACCGAAACCTCAAGAGTGCTAACATCGGATGGCCGCTGGAAACCGTTTCTGTCTTTGTGATGAAAGATCAGAAAGTCGTCATGAAAAACGCAGTTGGTGAACTAGCGCTCGGGGGTCCACAGCTGTCTGATGGATATCTCAATCAGGAAGAGACGACAAAAAAAAGGTATATCTGGAACGAAGAGACCGGTCAGAGACTCTATTACACGGGTGATCTCGTTCGCATGCTTTCTGATGGCTCTCTGGAATATATGACTCGTGTCGACGACCTGGTCAAGCTGGGCGGTATCCGTGTTGAACTGAGCGAGATCAGCTTCTCGCTTGGTGGTTGCCATCCACTCGTCGAACAAGTCGAAACTATGATCCTCAGCCGCCCAGACCGACCAACAAAGGTAGTCGTTGCTTTCCTATCTGCACCTGAGGCCGTCTCAGGCGAAGCTGGCGATGGGCTCGTTCTTTCCAATGACAAAGCAGTTGGCATTGCTCGTGCTGCTATCGACCAGGCACGATCTGTTTTGCCAGACCACATGCTTCCTTCGGTTTATGTGGTTGTCAAGAACATCCCCAAGACGCAGTCTGCAAAGATCGACCGTGTTGCGCTTCAGAAATCTTATGCTTCAGTCGATATTGAAGCATGGGAAAGCAAAGTCGACCCATCTGTCAATGGCGAGGTCCAACAGAATGGAACTTCCGAAGAACATGTCATAGTCGATATTATTTCTTCACTAGCTGGAATCTCTGCCAAGGGTATCAAGAAATCGAACAGACTGGCGTCTCTCGGCATCGATTCGATTCGCGCTATCAGGCTTGCATCCAGACTGAACCAGTCGGGTTATCGAATCTCCGTGATAGACGTCCTCCAATGCTTCACTGTGCAGGATCTCATCTCTCTCGCTACAGCGTCCTCTAAGAACCAGTCGTCAGCCAACCGTTTCAACATTGACGAATTCGAACAGAGATGGCACGACTCTGTCATGACCAAAGTCAGCGAGGACTTCTCCGTTGTTCGTGCATCTCCTATTCAGGAAGGTTTGCTTAGTGAGACAATGGGAGTGTATAATATGTATTGGAGCAACCACTTCTTCTCACTTGATAAAGACGTCGACTTAGGGCGACTGAAGCAGGCGTGGCTATACTCCGCCCAAGAAAACCAGGCGCTGCGCGGAGGATTCATCCCGATTGCTGAACTTGAAGTGGACAACGCTGCTGAATTAGGCTTCTCGGTCTTGCAGCTGATATACAGCCAGCCAAGTCTAGACTGGAAGGTCTGTCAATGCACGTCGGACGATTCCCTGCAGGTCTTGCAGAAGAGGATAAACGGTGTCATGGCCAAGCACCAAGCAAACTATTTCCGCTACCCGCCTTGGGCAGTGACAATCTTAGATAAAGATGGCGAGATGATTATGGTCTTCACAGTCCACCACTCAATTCACGACGGCCCGTCACTTGAATACATTGCGGAAGATGTGCGCTCAGCATACAACAATCCTAATTTGACACCGCCCGTAAGGCACCAGCTGCTCGATGCGCTCGCGATTGTCCTCCCAAACTCAGACAAGGATGCTGAGAATCTTCACTTCTGGACAAGGGAGCTGGAAGAGTTCGCTGACCCAGAGGGACCGGCTTGGCCCGATTTGACTGGAAAGAGAAATGCAGCCGATCCCTCTCGACGTCGTAGATTCATCGCAGAGGAAATCACTCTTGGTGTTTCTGCGTCCAAGTTACAGTCTGCTGCAGTTCAATTCGGCGTCTCTTCAATTGCCTCCATTATTCGTGCAGCTTGGGGCTGTGTCTCATTGAATTACTTGGGAGCTCCAGCAACGGTATTCGGCGAGACGCTGTCAGATCGTGTTTTAGACTCGACTCTCCAAGATGTCATTGGGCCCTTAATATCAGTTGTGCCTGTTCCCTTCCGTCCCAGAGGCACCGTTCGGGAGTTCTTAGCTGAGCAGCAGCGGCTGTCGGCTGAAACGTGGAAGCATCGTCATATCCATGCTCGGACTGTCCAGAAGCTCCTGATGCGCTCTAGAGGCCAGACATTATACCCTGGACTCTTCACCTTCCACCCTGTCTCCGATGGTCGCGACACGAAGGCTGATGGACCGTCCCTCTGGTCAGAGCTCGAGGATCAGATCGGTCTAGATGTGGAACATCCGATGGCACTCAATGTCACACAAAACGATGCCGGTGAACTCATTCTGAGTGCATCTTCTGAGGATGCGGTGATGAGCTCCGAGCACTTGTCGTTATTCGTCCGTCAAGTTGATGCTCTCGTCAGTGTCATGCTATCTCATCCGGATGAGGAAGTTCTGGAGATCGTCAACCACTTGCCTACCCACATGCTGTCAATAAGTAACCCCAAGATCAGTCCAGAAGTCGCAGACTCAGTGACTAAGAGTCCTACCTTCTGGCTGGAGAAGTGGGCCGGAGAGCACCCGGAATGGACCGCAGTAGAGATCGCCAGTGAAATCACAGAAGCCAAGGTCGAGAAGGAATCTATGAGCTTTGGTGAGCTGAATGCTGCGGCTAACCGTGTCGCTGCATATATTGCAGCAGCCGGCGTGAAGAAACGGATGGTTGCACTCTGCTCTGGGCGCACTCTTGCTTCCTATCCGATCATCGCGGGTATCTTCAAATCGGGCAATACGTACCTCCCTATCGACGAAGCACTTCCTGATGACCGCAAGGCATTCTTGATCGAAGATGGAAACTGTGCGTTTGTCTTCACCGAGTCTAGCCTTGTCGACACATTCTCCGGTGCCCCTGATAGCTGCAAGGTGATTTGCATTGACGATCCAGCCTTCCAAAACACTCTAGAAGGTTATTCCCCGGAGAATTTTGAGTCCCAGGCAGAGCCAGACGATATCTCCTATCTCCTTTACACATCTGGTTCGACAGGCAAGCCCAAGGGTGTTCTGGTGACTAGAGGTAACCTCTCCTCATTCGTGGAGAGTCAATCAGAATTCATCTGTCGTCATGCTCCGGCAACACTCAAGCTCGCTGGCGCTGGTAAATATCTGGCACTTGCCAGCAGAGCTTTCGATGTCCATCTTGCAGAGATCTACCTCGCCTGGCGCCATGGCTTGGCGACAGTAACGGGTCCCCGATCGATGCTGATGGACGATCTCCATTTGGCTCTCACCAAGTTGGACATTACCCATGCTAGCTTTGTCCCGTCGCTCCTCGATCAAGCCAACCTCATCCCAGATCAGTGTCCGAAGTTGAAGTATCTGAGTGTGGGAGGTGAGAAGATCTCAAAGAGAGTGGTCGACACATGGGGCGCCTCCACCAGCGTGGCCCTGGTCAACGCCTATGGACCAACAGAAGTGACTATCGGCTGTAGCTCAGCACTTGTCACGCCAGAGACCAATTTGAGGAATATAGGAAAGCCCCTCGGGTCTTGCGTAGCTCACGTGTTGATTCCCGGGACTGAGATTTATGCTCTTCGTGGCCAAACAGGAGAGCTTTGTTTCACCGGAGATCTGGTCGCAAGAGGCTATCTCAACAGACCTGATGCCAAGGGATTTATCGATGACTTCCACGGCACTCGGCTCTACAGGACGGGTGATATCGTCCGCTTAATGGCCGATGACTCCATCGAATATCTCGGTCGTGGCGATGATCAAACCAAAATCAGAGGACAGCGACTGGAACTCGGAGAAGTCTCAGAAGTCATCAGGTCCTCGTCCGAAGTCAAGCTCGATGTTGTCACTATGCTCGTCCAACATCCAAGCCTCTCCAGAGTACAATTAGGCTCGTTCATCGCACGAGCAGAGGACAGGCCGCGTGGAAAAGGTCACACTGTTTCCTTCTTGGAGTCCGAGTTCCGGACAACAGGTCAAGAGCTTCGGTCCGCATGTCAAAAGAAGCTCCCTGCGTATATGGTGCCCGAACTCGTTATCCCCGTGAACTTTATCCCGCTGGCACCAATGTCTGGTAAGGCGGATGTGAAACAACTCCAGGCTCTATTGGCGGGAATTCCGTTGTCGAATCTCCTGCAGACAAATGGCGGACCGTCACTATCTTCTAATACTGCACCGAGTCGTCCCCTGACCAGCAACGAAGAAGAGGTGGTCAAGGCAATCCTAAGTGTCATCTCCACGGATGCCTCGATTATCAGTCATGCAACGAACATCTTTGAAATCGGCCTCGACAGTTTGAGTGCTATCAGTCTGTCGGTCAAGCTGAGGAACATTGGCTATGAAGCAACCGTCGCATCCGTGATGAGCAACCCCATAGTTGAACAACTTGCTCAACTGCCTAGGTCTTCAGGTGCAGCGACCGATGCCACAAGCGAGGAGACTCGAAACAGATTCCGCGAATTAGAAATCTATGTCCGTGAGAACCCTGCAGATGGCGTCGATGCAGCAACGATATTTGCTGTTAGACCCTGTCTCCCCCTCCAAGAGGGACTGGTGGCACGTTCCATGAACAGCGAGGGTGTGCAGCTATACGTCAACCACATCATGCTGGAGTTGTCCGGAAGCATAAACTCGGACAGATTGAAAAATGCCTGGGAAGAAGCTGCAAAAGACAACGAAATCCTTCGAACTGCATTCGTCCCGACGCCGTCAGGCATCGTTCAAATGGTCCTCGCCAAAAGTGAATACAAGTTACCTTGGGACGTAAAAGAAGTTGATGACACAGAGCTGCCGTGGTTGAGCTCTCAAGATCAACAAGAAGAACTCGCAAAGGATATCATCAACCGTATTTCCTCAATCCCACCACTTCGTTTCCGGTTGGCAAAGTCCACAGGACCCCAGCAACGACTACTCCTGTCCATCGCTATCCACCACTCTCTTTATGATGGAGAGTCGCTTTCCATGTTACTGGATGAGGTTGCAGCGCGGTACAAAGAAATCGATGTCCCCAAGAGAGGTTCTGCTGCCGCTTTCGTGGAGTATGTCCATTCTCAAGACATCGAAAGGTCCAAAGTCCATTGGACACAGTTTCTTGAGGGCTGCGATCCTACCACTTTCAGAGCCAGCCAAGACGATGTATTGGAGCAGCCAACAGTCGTGCATCGAACTCTCGGGTTCAAGCTCTCTGCACTGGAAGCGCGCGCATCAAGTCTGCGGACAACGGCACAATCTCTGGTACAAGCAATCTTTGCGCTACTCCTTGCGGACACTGTGGGCAAAGGAGATGTCACGTATGGAGCGGTCCTTTCAGGAAGAGCTGTCCCAGTTCCCGGAGCTGATTCCGTGCTCCTCCCTTGTATTACGACGGTGCCTGGTCGACTAAACACTGACGGTCTTACAACCGTCAAAGAGGTTATAAAGGCCGTTCAGGAATCAGCTGTGAAGTCGCTGGAATACCAACACACCTCTTTGCGACTCATACAACGCTGGGTTGATTCTGAGAGGCCTCTTTTCGATTGTCTCTTCTCGTACATTCGGAGCACGAAGCCTCGGGATCATGGTCTATGGAAAGAACTAGACAGCCAGATGGCTGCTGACTATCCTTTTGCTCTTGAAGTCGAAGCGGACAATGCAAACGACCTCATGTACACCCACTGTGGCTTCACCTCCGCGTTTGGCGCATCACACAGCGCAGAGGACTTCCTGGAGAAAATGGACGTCCTTATCTCGAGCATAATCGATGGTGCAGACGTTTCCTTGGACAACTTCAACTTGTCTGTATCGAGACGATCAGACGCAATCACTAAGGAATCCCGATGGGACGAGGCGTCATGGTCGGAGATTGATACGAAGATCCGTGAGCTCGTCGCCAGCTTCTGTGGTCTAGGCCTAGAGACCGTTTCCAAGTCAGCTTCATTCCTCAGTCTCGGTATTGATTCAGTTACCGCTATTCAGTTTGCGCGCAAGCTGCGTGAATGCGGGATTCAGGTTTCATCAGCTGATATCATGCGTTTCTCTTGCGTCGGAGCGTTGTCTGCTCACATTGAAGACACGCGTGCTGAATCCAAGATCAACATCAATGGCGTCACGGAGACGAATGGTATCAAGAGCCTTGATGAATACCGGGATAAGATACCTCTTCTAGCACCCGAAGATTCTATCTCGACCGTCTTTGAATGCGCACCGCTACAAGCAGGCATGATCACTCAGACACTGGCTTCTTCCGGTGAAGTGTATGTCCACCCGCACATTGTCCAGCTTTCCGATACGACAGATATTGAGAAGCTTCGACACGCCTACGCTGAAGTGGTCTCTTCAAATGATATCCTGCGCACATCATTCCACTCTATGCAGGAGCTTGGCTTCTCATGGATCGGCGCAGTCCACAGCTCCCCCCCTCTTCTATGGGAGGAGATTAACTTATCTTCAGACCTCAATATCGCTGCTGAAGTGACGAGCCGTTTCCGGTTGCAAGATGAAGCTTCCTTCCAATCCCCACCGCTGCGCGCATTTGTGCTTAAGACCGCGGACAAGATATACCTGGCTATAGCCATGCACCACGCGCTGTACGACGGTGTCTCGTTGCCGTACATCTTCGAGGATCTCGCAAGCATCTACCAAGGATCAGTACCTCCAGCAAGACCTCAGTTCACAGAGGTGGTCGGACATATCTTGGAAGGTCAAGAAGAAGCATCCAGGTTCTGGACCCAGAGACTGCGTGGCTATGATGTCTTCGAAATCCCACCGCTGCCCGAAACCGAATCATCAGAAAAGATGTACCTCGCAGAACGGCGCGTCGACCTTGATCTGTCGATGATCATTGAAGCCTGCAAGAACCTGGAAGTTACCGTCCAGACAGTATCTCTCCTGGCATATGCCAAAGTCCTAGCGTGCTTGACAGGTAAGCGAGACGTCGTTTTCGGACACGTCCTCGCCGGACGTTCTCTTCCTGTTACTGGAGGCGAAAGGACCATCGGTCCATTATTCAACACTGTTGCGGAGCGCGTCACATTAGATCCCAAATTCCTCAGCAACAAGGCAATAGTGACTCGCCTGCAGCAACTAAACACCGATGCCCAACAATACCAGCACGCTTCTCTCCGCACCATTCAAAGCTCCCTGCGCCAGTCTGATGATCTAAAGACTGCGTCCATCTTCGACAATCTGTTCGTCTTCCAGAAGACTGCCGACCTAGAGCCTGGAGTTCTCGACGAACAGCAAATCTGGCAACCATACGTGACAGAAGACACCGGCGCACAAGCTGAGCACAAACTGAACGTCGAAGTCGACCATACTCGAGACGGCGTCATAATCCGAGCATCTTGCAAAGGACAGTACATATCTCAGGAGACGCTCCGCTCTCTTCTCAGGGACTTCGAGCTCGCGTTCAAAGACATCATCGAACACCCAAATCGCTGCGCAACGATCATTCCTGAGAAGCTCCAGCAGCTACCACTTCAACTGACCGACGGCAACAAGTCCACAGACGAGTCGACTCACCAGGATCCCAACATCCCCGCACACGAGGACACCGTCCGGCAAATCCTGGCTGAAATCGCAAGCGTGCCCCCAGGAGTCATCACGCCCACCACCAGCATCTTCAGCATCGGACTGGACTCTATCGCTGCAATCCGCATCGCTGCCACTTGTCGCGCCAAGGGCCTCAAGGCAGGCGTTGCTGATATTCTCCAAGGAAACACTCTTCGTGGCATCAGCATGCGCGTCTCAGACGAAGCCTCTTCGCCATCCTCCCAGGAAGAGAGGAACAACGACTCAGCCAAGAAGACGAAGAAACCGCTCCTTCCCAACTACGAGCAGGTCCAGGAGACAGTGACGCGACAACTCGGCATTCCTGCCGATGCCATCGAGACTATACTCCCCTGTCTAAGCGGGCAGATGTACCATCTCGTCAGCTGGTTGAAATCCGGCCGTACGCTCTTTGAACCGGCATGGACGTATTCCAGTCGTGAAAGACTAGATGCGGACAAACTGAAGCAAGCATGGTTCAAGCTCCGACAGAGACATCCTATCCTGCGCACATGCTTCGCGGCTCTCTCGCCAGCTGACGCTGTCCAGGTTGTCTTGAAAGAAGCACATCGCAACGGTAACGGGGAAGACGAAACGTTCGAATTGATCGATGCCTCTTCCAAGGCCGTCGTCGAAGCAGCGCAAACTCAAGCAAGAGAAGAAGCGCTCCATCCCTCCTCGCTAAAAACACCACCCGTACGACTCCGTCTCGTGAGGGCGTCTGATCAAGATGCAATCCTCCTCCTCGTCAACCACGCCGCATACGATGCATGGACCATGCCTCAATTCGTTAACGAACTCGCAGAGCTGTATCAGAACCTCGAGCCAACTTCGAACCCGGACTTCCCATCCTTCGTCGAATACTCGATCGATTCTCTGCAGAGTCTTGATCAGGAGAAATACTGGATCTCAGCCCTCGCAGACGGCACGCCTACAATTCTCTCCAGTGAAACAGACCCGTCAGATAAGCAGCAGCAGCAGCGACCATCTCAACTCTTCGTCGGAGCCTGGGACACGATCCACAATGTCTCCAGCCTCGACAAGACTGTCCGTGCAGCAGGAATGGGTCTCCAAACCATCGTGCTTCTCGCGGTGGCCCGCACCCTCGCGCGCCACACCCAAACCGCGAACCCGACGTTTGGTCTCTACCAGACTGGTCGCTCGGCCTCGTTCACAGACATCGAGCGCCTCTCTGGACCCTGTTTGAACGTCACACCTTTCACCGTAAAGAATGCCCTCGATGCACCATCTGACTCACACGCAGGAGCGGAAGCGGAAGCAGAAATATGCATCAATGCAGCGCGCACTATCCAATCCACCCTCGCAGAGCGCGTCCCCTACGAGCAGTCGTCTCTACGAGATATCCTCCGCTGGACAGGCCACGGCAGTAAAGATGCCCCGTTGTTCAATGCCTGGGTCAATCTCCTCTGGGCTCAGCCCAGTGATCCCACAGACTCCTCGTCGCTCTTCAGCCCTCTCCCTATCGGGGTGCCAACAGATTTTATGCCCTCGCATCCTCTTCCCGGCAGCACGTCAGTCGACCTGCTTGACACAACCTTCTTGCCTGACGAGGGCTTCTACATCGATATCGGACCAGATCCGCGCAAAGACACGATCGGATTCGGTGTCCGAGTCGAGGGTGGGATCATGGATGAGAGTGAGGTGAGAACGTTCATTGATGCGGTGGCTACTGAGGTGGAGAGTATCGCTCAAAGTCTCGCACGGCCCGTAAAATGATCATTGCAATGTGGGAAAGGGGGAGAAATACCAGGGCCGTAGTGCTCGGGAAGGGAACGAAACATAGATATAGAGTGCATACCCAGTCCATTGTATATACTAGTAGTAGCCGTTGATGTACATTTCCTTTTCTCGTCCTTTACCGGTCATCGTTACGAATCAGCGCGTGTATATATACTTGTAGAACCACGCTCAATCTACACGAGTGATAATCCATTACAATAGCACTCGATGACACAAGAAAAAGAAGCTTTCTCGAACACTTGTCAACTTTTGATATTAAATATGTATATACATCAGGGGTAAGAGGTCGTTATACATCATTGCGTCACACCATTGCCTGTGGGCGGAGCAAGGGATGGAGAGGCCAAAATAATTATGCATCTAAGATGCGCGGAAGCAGGAAAAGGATATGTGACAGGCATTACAATGAAGAGTGTGAAAAGCTGTTCAATATGTATGTGCGAATGGGAGACATGCTTGGAGAGCATTGTGCTCTGTAATGGAAGGGGTTGATGAAGACGGAGTCGAGCCAAGGGGCCCCAGTGAAAGCAAGAAAGGAAAGCCAAAGCCGAATATATAGAAGCCTGGGGGCCCCGATGACAAGATGGGGCCCCAGGCACATGAATGTGAAAAGAACAGTGGGAATATGAGAACACTGAAAAGCCTGGGGCCCCCGGTGACATGATGGGGGCCCAGGCACAGACAGAAAAGAAGAGAGAACCAAAGAGAAATACATACATAAAAAGCCCAGGGGGCCAAACATACGGCCCCCCTGGGCACATGTGAACACTCAATGTTGGGGCCGGTAAAGAAGAAAGAAAACATAAAAAGCTCCGAAGGACCACATACGGCCCCTCGAGCACAAGACCGTATCGATGGGATCGACTGTCGCAACCATATGGATGTTGTTGGGGAGAGACATATAATTCCGATGAGGCCATGCGGCAACGCCGGCACAAACGGACGACAAAACAAACAATAGCACAAAGGATGCCGATACCCCCGAAGGGATAACGATACAAAATAAAACAGGGGGTAAGGATATCAAAAAAAAAAAAAACACAAAACAAAAACGCCGAACGCCCCCGGCCCCAACCAACGCCAACAAAACTAACATACAGGATAAAAAAATACAAAAATAAAAACTACAAAAACAAAAACAAAAAACAAAACAAAACAAAAACGAGCGACAGGCACGTCACGACTAACGATTCGTCGTGACGTAGTAGAGGATCAGGTTTTTCTGTTGACGGTTGGCGTCAACAGCCCTGAAAAAGGCGTCTTCGTTGGCGAAGACGCCGAAAAGAGGGACGCAAAGGTCCATTACCCCCTTTCGTACCTCGGGGTCTTTGTCTGAGAGGTTGGAACGAGTGAACGAGGCCACTCGTTCCAACAGCGGCTGCTGGACTGCCGTCTTTGTCATGGCGCAGTCGCGGAGGAGCATCGTTAGGACCCAGATGCCCATGTTCACCGCGCGGAGACCTTCTCGGTCCCGCTTCTCCGTCTCGATCTGGTCGAGGACGGCTCTTATCATGCGGTGTCCGTCGCGGGTGTCGACGACGAAGTCTTCAAAAGTTTCTTCCAGTCCGCTGACGATGTAATGAGTTGCGTCGTAGTATTTCCGAGCCTTGAGCATTGCCGTCGTGGCAGTCGGGTAATACGGGGCAAACTGTTCGCGTCCGAACATGTATATGACACGGATCGTCACTAGAATCTGGACCTTGATGTCCAGGGCGGCCGGTAGCTTTGATGTAGGGGGCTTTTCGAGAGCGGAGAACAAGGCAAGGAGCAAGAGCATGTAGAGGTGATCGGTGTCAGCGTTTTCCCCTGGGTTAAACATGGACTCATGGAACTTGATGAGACCTTGGATTTTGCGGTAACCGTATACGTCGAGCTTATTGTCCTTGATTTTGGTGATTCCTTTCTCCAGGATTTCTCGGGCCGCGGCAGGATCTTTCGAGCGCGGACTGATACTCTTGCATCTGTGTGCAAATTCGAGTCTGATCCAGCTCTCACGGTTCGCTCTAGAAGTCGGGTTTGAAGTCGGGTTTGAATCTGGGTTCGAAGCGGCGCGCAAGGATAGTGATGAGAGACGGAGTGAGGAGTCGTTCAGAGAACGTTCTTCCAAGGGGCTCGAAATCGTCCGACACGGCGTGGACAGACTGCTGTGATCGGGGCCCATGTTTTCGTTTTGCATCTGTTGCATACGTTGGAGACGTTCAGGACGAAGGAGGAATGGTGAAGGTGTGTCATTGAGGATGAGTTTATCCTCAGAGAACTCGAAAGATTTGGCAAGGTCGTTTGACTGTGAGTCTTCGTATACCTTGACCGTCTCAGGGTCCATAGTGTCTGCCTCAAGCTTTAGCTCGGGCTTTTCAACCGTCGTGACCGTCTGAAGTTCCATAGTGTCTGCCTCAAGCTTTAGCTCGGGCTTTTCAACCGTCGTGACCGTCTGAAGTTCCACAGTGTCTGCCTCGGGCTTTAGCTCGGGCTTTTCAACCGTCGTGACCGTCTGAAGTTCCATAGTGTCTGCCTCGGGCTTTGCCTCTGGCTTTTCGATTGTCACCGTCTCATATTCCATGCTGTCGACCTCGGGCTTTGCCTCTGGCTTTTCGACTGTCGTCACAGTATCGGTCGACTGGAAACCACCAAGTCTCTTTGGCTTGGTGGTGGTGGTGGCAGTAGTTGGCGCCGAGTCCGTTGTGGACTTCGGGCGCACTGGATTCGAGGACCTCGCAGTTGGTGTCACTGGGCGGAATGTCTCAGGACGGGTGGTGGTGGTGGTGGTAGGCGCCGAGTCCGTTGTGGACTTCGGGAGCACAGGATGTGAGGGCCTCGTAGCCGGTGTCACTGGGCGAGATGCTTCAGGACGACGAGGCTTCAGAGCTGGTCGCATAGGTGCAGATGATAAAGAAGAGGTAGGAGCTGCAGCAGAAGGTGCGTGCTTCGCATCGGGTGTCGCCTTGGACGCAGCCGCCATCTTGGCCTTCCTCTGAGCCGCGATAGCCTCCTTCAGCGAAGTGCGGGTTGGTGCAGCAGAAGTGCTTTTCGAGAACGCAGGTCGTGCTTGATCAGAAGTCGACAGCGATGGTTCGCCATGGTTCGGATTCGCTGGGTCCTTCTCCAGCAACGACCTCGATTTCGAATCTAGAGTAGAGAGTATTCTAGTGTCCTATGGTCAGCAACCGCAAATCAACGAACCTTCAGGGAAGAGACAAAAGACTTACTCATTGGCCCTGTCCGGCCACACCGCGTAGAAGGCCCAGAAAGTTCCCCGCATCCCCTCTCGGACGCCCGGGTTGGCATCAGCCAGTCCTTTCTTGATACACTTCTCCAAAAGGTCGAGTCCGCCTCCGTGTTCGACCGAGGCCTTGTGTTGGGCTTGTTTCTGTATCAGAGTCTTCAGCCAGCCCGTGACAAACAAACGCGGCTGGGTGTTCTTGTCCTGGCAGGCGAGCCACAGGTGCTGCAGGAGACGGGGGGTGTATGAAACATGAGCGATGATCGCGTCGACAGTGACTTTGCCGTTGTGAGCAGAGATCTTCTTGATGATCGCGCACATCTTGATCATGTTTTGCATGAGTATTTCAACCATGTGGTCGATTCCGGGTCCGTTGACTCGGGCAAGGTCTTGGATAAGGAGGCATCCGGCAGTAGACAGAGTCGTTCTGAGGGAGTTGACCGTCTTGAGGATGCCGTCTAGCAGGGTCTTGATGGCGGCAAGGTACTGCTGAGGGTAGGTGTGAGGTGCGTTGCCTCGCGTTAGTCTGCGAAGCGTCATGACATGCTTCTCGCGGAGAGTCCAGTTCTGTTCCGACTCTCTTCCTTCAAAGTCGGGAGTCATCTCGCGCGTCATGTCGTCGATTTCGCGATGGGAATGGATGTAGAGAGGGTCGATCTTTTCGCCCTCGTCGGTCTCGATAGGAGCCGCGGCAGCAGAAGTCGTGAGCGAATCCATGCTCCGACTCTGAGATAAATTCTGAGGAGGTAAGGGCGCCGGCCGTCCCAGCTCACCCCTGCGTGCTGTCGCTGCACGCGCTGCCAACGCACGCTTTTCCAGGATGTCGATCGAGTCTTCGCGCGGCATTTTGAACGGCAGTTGATGGGTAGGTGTATCACATCGACAGTTGGAAAGAGTCGAGAGGACCGATTCAGGACGTGGCATCGACATGGCCGACGTCGACATGCTCGTCGAGACGCCCGACATGGCCGACATGACCGACATGACCGATGCTGGACGTGGAATCTCCTCGGGAGCACGGTGTGAAAAGCTGCTTTCCGGTCTTAGTGCAGAATCGAGTCGAGGCTGGGAATCGACACGAGGTTGTGGATCGATAGTCATAGTTGCCTTCGTCGTGGGAGCACGGTGTGAAAAGCTGTTTTCCGGTCTTAGTGCAGAATCGAGTCGAGGCTGGGAATCGACACGAGGTTGTGGATCGATAGTCATAGTTGTCTTCGTCGTGGGAGCACGATGTGAAAAGCTGCTTGCCGGTCTTAGTGCAGAATCGAATCGAGGCTGGGAATCGACACGAGGTTGTGGATCGATAGTCATAGTTGCCTTCGTCGTGGGAGCACGGTGTGAAAAGCTGCTTGCCGGTCTTAGTGCAGAATCGACACGAGGTTGTGGATCGATAGTCATAGTTGTCTTCGTCGTCGTCGTGGTCGTCGACATCTCTTGGTCGACGGATCCATCGAGGTCAATGCTGTTGATGATTGCAGTGGCAATAGACTTGCGGACATTTAGAAGCGTCAGTTGCTTCTTGAGATCAGACTTGGCTCGTGGGGGTGCGGTCCTGTCATGTCCGGTTAGTGAGTGACGAGGAGGAGACAAGGGGTCAGTGGGTCGACGACGACTTACTGGAAGAGTTCAATGACAGTAGCCTTGGCGGTGTCTCTAACACCACTGTCTGCATCCTCCAAACAGGCAACCAGCCGGCCAACATGGTTCTTGAAAAGCAGACCGTACTGCTTGGTCATCTGTAATACAATGACATGTGAGTGAGTACAAAGTTCAAGTTCCAAATGAGGAAGGAGGGTATCTCGGGGAAGGCTCCTACCGTGCTAAGCCAATTCATGGCCGTTTCCTTCGCGCGCGGGTTCTTTCCCGTCAGTGCAACCTCGAGCACATGGTGTTCGACATCTGCGCCTGCCGCTGACCAGAGTTCGGTGAATGCTTGGGCCGCCTGCGCGCGGACCCGTTCCTTGTGATCGCCGAGGCGTTCGAGGAGCAGCGGGTAGAGATAGCGGCTCTGAAGGACGACTGCATGTTGCTGTTGCTGGATTCCGAGCCGTTTGAGGAGATGACCGAGAGCCGAAAAACCAGCACCGGAGAGAGAGGTGTGGGGGGAAGCTATGGCCTGCTTCACGCTGTCGAAGATGGGAGTAATGGCGGATTCTGGCACGTTCTTCTGTTTGATCTCAGACTTCAACGCAGTCATGTGGGTGACTTTGGTGTCGACGGAAGCATTGCTGTTCCTGAGGATGGCCAGGAGCTCGATCGCCTTGGCCTCCATGATGGTCAACAGGCAGGTCAGCTCTTCCGGCTTAGCGAAGAGCACATAGATCAGGGAGAAGACCAGAAGGTAGAAGAAGAACTTGAACGGGTTGAGGGAGATGATGAGGGTGACAACCAGCGCTCTCGACACTGGGTTGAGTGGGAGAGAGACTCTGTCAACGTCCATTGTGGAGTTAGCAAGAGGTCAGAGAGAAGAGAGAAGATGGAGAAGAGTGCGATGACACAGAAGTGTGAAAGCAGAAGTTGTTTTCGAAGCAGATGAAGCAGAAGCTGTTTTCGAAGCAGAATTCGAAGCAGAAGCTGTTCGACGCAGAGAAAAGTGGTGGTGAAGAGGGAAGAATCAGAGACAGCGGGGGGATCTCGAGACGGGGGATATATACCCCCCAAACACTGCGCATGGAGGAAGGAGCACATACCGATGCTGTTGAGGATGATACTGCGATCGCAGGGAAAGAGGTCGCCGTGGTGGTGAGCGATAGAGGCAGGCGAGTGACGGGGTGGAGGGGAGGTTGAGGAAGTTGAGGAAGTTGAGGAAGTTGAGGAAGTTGAGGAAGTTGAGGAAGCTGTCGAGGGGAAGTGGGAGGAAAGAAAGAAAGCAGTTGCGTCGGAGAACGGAGAGAGTGGGACGTGCACTGCCGGGGGGGGTTAATTAGTTAGTGAGTTAGCGCAGGAGCGATAAACGATAAGCGCGCCGTTAGTTAGTTACAGTAAAACAGTACAGTACCTAGATCATTCGATCGCCCAGGACGAGATCCGACCAGTTCAGTTCTGTTCGCAAGATAGAGTCTGTCAGAGATCTCGTTTTTTATTTTTATTTTCCCACCCGTCTACTTGGTTTGTTTATGTTTATGTTGTTGTCTGGGTGTTTCCGCGTACCGTAGACTGACTGGGCTGTTGAACCGTGGTTGGGCTGCCGGGCAGCACGAGCAGTTCGGAACGGGAAGGACCGCAGAGAACGAAGAAGCAATGGCAGCACAGCGACAGAGGGGAGGGTAAGTTGCTGCTCGTAGTGATCGAGAGGATGCTAGCATCTGAAATGTCTTCTCGATGAGTAGATAGATAGAGAAGCGAAAAAAGAAAAAAAAAAAGGCTAGAGTACAGATCTCGACGAAATGAGGGACCGACATACTCGGACTAGAATATATATATATATATATATATATATTCCCCACAGCCTCATCTGCCCCTCCACACACGTACCTACAGTGAATAATGCGACGAATTCCCTCCACGACTTCATATCGACCATGTCGCACCTGCCTTGACTGTGAGCGATACCATAAACAGTGTCGTAATCCTCAGCATCTCTCTACATCCCCCGTACGAATGGTCTACAGACGTTGAGTGGAAGTCCTATACAACACAATACCATACGTAGAGTATTAATTATGATTAGCTTCGTCTGGATGATCGACGGCAGGGTCAGCCCTGTGGACCAAGAAGTAATCCTTCATCCACCGTCATTGGCCCGGAGAAGCGACTGGCGTTACTTAGATCGAGTGCCGTATCTTTTTCACCCCAGAGTCCAGACTTCGATCTGCGCGTGTATTTGGGTTAGAGATTCAGGTACTGGTAGACCAAATCGGAGTTATCCTTTTTGGTCGACTGGCTAGCATGTCTTCCTGGCGCCTCTAAGACGAGGGTTCGAATCCCGCGACTGCAGAATAGAATTTCTAGCTGCCAGATTAACTCACTTAAGTTAGGTGCCCAAAAGAGTTTAAATGCAATGAAGGAGATTCAATGATCCGGGCGTCATCCATTGATCGCATAGTTAGGGATGGCATTTGAAATTCAAAATTTCAGAAATTTCATGAAATTTGGGGGTCTGAATTTCATGAAATGAAATGTGTGAAATTTTGAAATGTTACTAATCAATTAGTAACTACCTAACTGAATTATTATTAGCTGATTTGCTCTCCGCGTTTCCTAATTTGTAATAAGCGCGCCCCATTTATGGTCCGTGCGTTTCGAATTTCGAAACGAAAAAAAGGGTTGAAATTTCACGTTTCGTGAAATTGACCCCCCATTTCAATATTTCACCATCCCTACGCATAGTTAGTTTTATAGCAGTCAAACTGCGGAGTTTATTTACTCTATTATTGACTCCTATTTTTACTATATGATCTGACCTGCCATCTCTCCTCTCAGCTGTCTACTTAACTATTATACCCCGCAATCGCTGAATTCACATTATGACTACCGCTGCTGCGACGCCAATTCCTGTCCGGCCATCCAAGTCGGAGACAGACAACAATAAGAACAACAACAACAACAACAACAACAGCCCTGCAGTGCCCTCGCCTACGCTGCGCCTGCACATCCAGGACCTGCACCATCCCGCCGCCAGCGCCTTCCTCCGCCTGGTTCCTGACCTCGCTGCCGTGCTCGACACCGCGCTGGCCCAGATCATCACGCACCTGTACAGTCCTCCCAGTCACAGCAGCAACAACGCATTTACTCCCTCAATTCCCCCAACTCGCTCTGTGACCATCATCCTGCGCGACTTCAGCGGCGTCGCCTACACCACCGGAACCGACCTCGACAACGACCACAAGGAAATCCACTTCTCCCTCTCCTACATCCGCACCGCCACCACCACCTACCCCGATCCCCGCAAGGAACTCGTCGGCGTCCTCACTCACGAACTCGTCCATTGCTACCAGCACACCGCCCCTCCTCCTTCTTCTTCTTTTCCATCCAACACCTCCCCAAACGAGAATAACGACCATCTCCGCCCCCCAGGCGGTCTCATCGAAGGTATCGCCGATTTCGTCCGTCTCAAAGCCCACCTCGACCCTCCCCATTGGAAACGTCCCTCCAGCGCAACAGACCGGCCAGATCGCTGGGATGCCGGCTATCAACATACCGCTTTCTTCCTCGCATGGCTTGAGGACGTGCGTGTTGGTCAGGCGGCGATCGGTCGATTGAACGATCGACTCTTTCGTGTGGGGTATGTTGGAGATGATAATGATAATGGTAATGGTAAAGGTAATGAGAATGAGAATGATTCAAGTAAAAGGAATAATGGGTTCTGGAAGGCGTTGTTTGGAGTGGATATTGCGGATCTCTGGGATGAATATGGTCGGTATCTAGATGGCGGCAAGACAAGAGTTGAGGAGAATTGGGAAGAGGAGATTGTGAATCCAGAGTGACGGTATGTATTTGATTGGCTTGTCATGACTGAGAGAAGCATTTCGTAGGTAAGTTGGCAGTAGTATCTCGATCTATAGGATATCTAGACATTGGTATTCATTCCTACTTCCTTCCACTGGGCTATTCCATAGTACTGTACTTCATTCATGAACCACCATCGCCCAACAAGGGACAGAAGCTGGAGCGGAGAGCAACCGAGGATAGAAAAGAAAAGAAAAGAGGAAAGAGAATTGGATTTTTGCCCATACTGTACAGCATCTCGTTGCAGATTTCAGTTTATAGAAACATGGTTGACATAATAGATATAAAAAAAATTTGTTAACAGACAGAGCGCAGATCTTGTCGGCTCCGTTTGATGATGCCCTGGCTCCCCGGTCCCCAATGATGAAATTTGCCAATCAATGTACCGTCAATAAAAAACATAGGCATAGATGGATGCAATGCACGCATGCATGCACGCAGGGTAAAAAGCGCCGTTGAGGTATCCTCGGGGAGAGCCAATGGGGCGCGCCGTTCGTTGGAAAACACACTTAATATGCCGCTCAGCCAAAATCTTACACAATCACCTCGCCCAGATCCACGTGCACCGGCTTCCATGGCTTCGCTCCCTCTTCCTCCATCGAGCTGGGCACTCGCACGTGCAGCGGACTGTACAGATACCAGCCCTTCAGAGCAGCAACCGCCGCCCGGAATCGAGCCTCCACCAAACTGGCGCCGGATCCCTCGCCCAGCTTGTCCTTGCCGGAGAAGATGCCCACCACGAACACGGGGTGTCGACTCTTACGACCAGTCTCGCTCAGGATCTTGGCCACCGGGCGTTCGAAGTTCTCGCGGGCGCACAGCCGTGCCAGGTCGCGCGTCGGCTGCGAGAAGTTGAAGAGTCCGGCAATGTCGAGGTGTCGGGACAGGAAGTGCTCCTGGAAGAAGCGCTTAGCGGCCGGACGGCCAGCGTGCACATAGATGGCTCCCATCACCGCCCGGACAAACGTAGCGCTCGCCTGCTCGGCGGTGATGCCCTTCAGGCTCTGCGGGTCGGGGATGACTGGCGTCTCCGCAGGGTCCGTCGGGGCCTTGGACGGGTCACCGAACTCATCATCGTAGACCACCCGCGAGGTCATCGATTTTCTCCACGACTTGCGGTCGTCGTTGGGTCTCGTCGTGCCCGTGACAGGTTCCGCATCCAAGTCGGTGTCTGGCGGAACCCTCTTGAACTGCAGCAGACCCGGGTCGACTTCTCCACCAGGGACCGCAGCCAATTCCACACCCCATTCTCGTGCCATTGCTGCCAGAGACTTAGGGCCCACGTAGGCATACATCGCGGCGAAGACGACGGTCAACGGAAGTCGAGGGTATGTGCAAAGGAGGTGTTCGGAGGTATAGTAGGTGAGGAGGTCATGACCGAGAGTGGCCAACGACTCGTTATTGAAATCGGGGTTAGGATCGGCGGAGGCATCGACGAGGGCGCGAGCCAGCGTCTCGAGAGGTAGTCGTGAGGGGAGATAGAGTCGGGCATGTAGGGCGGCCAGTTTGGCTGAGTCGCGTGCTGCCTCTACCGGCGGCGAAGGGAACAGAAGTCGGGACTGTCTCGAGTGTGCCGGCGGAACAGGCGGGTAGTCGACATCTAATTGATCCTCCTCGATTGCCAGAGCCGGCGAAGCTGAAGACTGATATCGCAGACCGACAGAAACATATTGCAGGCGGTTAACGGGCCTGACCCGCGGCGAGAGAACCGAACCGCTCCATCGCAGGAGCTGCAGCCTCTTCATCTGGGGATTTCGTGCGCCTGCCGCACCCTAGAATCAATGAGGAATGGAAGAAAAAAAGGACGGCCAGAACGTTGAAGAGGATGGCAATCGACGGAGCGTGTTCGGCGATGCTCTTCTCTCGTCGAAAAAAGTGTCGAGCTTCGCTGGAAGTCACGGGGAGAAAAGGACCGGACGGCGCTAGGCCGTTTCGAGCACTAGCCGACCTGCCGCGGGAAGTTGGACATCGACGCTCTCTCGACCTCACGGACGACGAACCTCCCACACATCCACCCCGTTTCCCTCGACCGATTGCATTCATCCAGCCCGTTTTCACCATGGGAGGAGGCGGCAAGATCTAGTACGTTTCAATGACCCCTCATTGCCGCACAATTCCCCCGGCGTTGGCCCGTTGGTGTGGTGCGCTAACAGTTCTCTCCGCAGTTATCCCAAGGAAGTCTGGTCTCCTGCTGGAGGCTGGTACGCCCAGCCTGGCAACTGGAGGGCCAACACTGCTGCGATTGGCGCCGTCATCCTTGGAATCTCAGTCTTCACATGGAGCCTCAGCGCTGAGCGGGAATACCGCGACAAGATGCCCGAGCCCGGCCGATTCTTCCCCAGTCGCTAGTCAGTCGCACCCTACCCCTCAGATTGTTCCATCGCATACATACTCACCCGTCTCCTTTCTTTCAGCTGGAGCAAGCAGATTATCGAACACGAGAAGGCCACGAAGGAGTCGTCATAGAAGAGAGAAGTTCTGGTGCGGGGATGACAACCGGCAGTTGTTGATATCATATCGTGGGCTGTACAACAGGAATAAACAGGCTATGGACAATGAATTGATTTGATCAAAGAGCCAATTGATGTCTCTGTGGAGACTCTTCTAACGTTCTATATAACCGTTGTGTATACAGACGGACCCGTTCCGTGAATTCAGATCCATTCCAGGTTTCCTTTCCATCCTTTTCTGATATCTTAGGAACGCCAATCTGTTCCACCACGAAACCTGCTGCAACCGTTGCGCAAATCAGTGCTAGAGGAATCTGCCCGTTTTTGCCCCAGGTTTGGACAATGTTCTTCCAGGGTTCCGATGGTGCAAGGACAGATTCGATTGTCTCGACAGGACTTCTTCCCTGACTGATCATCCCTTCCGCCAAGGCTCCTAAAAAGGAATTCCCGCCGCCTGTGGGATCGACCACAGGTGGTGGATTGGAAGGGTCTGGCTGATGATAAGCGGGCAGCCAGATCCCATGGCCCCGCGAGTATGAGTAGCTGCCATTCTTACCTGCCCTGATCACCAAGGTCCCGTTCCCGTCAGGACCAATTCCCGATTTGAGAATCTTCCTCACTAGTTCTCGGTCATCTTCATTGCTTTCATCCCATCCTGGTCGACCGAACATCATGCCCAGCTCTAGTTCGTTAGGACTGACCACATCCACCACCCGAATCGCCGTGAAGAACCTCTCCTGCTCTTCTGGAGTGCAAAGATCGGGAACGGGCTCCCAGACGAAGAGCGGTCTCGTAGCTGCGCCAGAGGACGGAGGAATATAGCCCTTCTGTAGCAACTCTTCTCTCCTCTCCAGAATCCTTTGCACGATGGAAACAGCCCGCACGGACGAGCAGACCATATGGAATGTCCGCGAGAAGACCTGCTGTTCGGACAGCATGTCCGGTTCCAAACGCAATTTCGGCGTCAGATACTTAAAGTCTGTCGATATCATCGTATACAATCAGTAAAAAGGCAAAAAAGTAGATTGCTAGAGGTCAATTGGCACCAACCCCTCTTCTCATTTGGACCATAGCCATTCCACGCCCTGGTGGTCAATCTCCCCTTATCCTCTCGAATTACACATTTCGTGTTCCACGAGCGGATTACATCCAATACGTCGTTGGGGAAGTCACATCCAACATCGACGATCCAACTGACGGCCTGCGAATGCTCTCTGCCGGCCACCATCCGTGCGCCGACGACTGCGAAGGAAGCCGCTCCGCCCAAGGCGCCCTTTACGGGCGGAATGCCCTCTCCAAACTCAATGTCATCTGTAAGAGGAGTTGATTGTTAGGTATTTTACTGCAGGAATAGTTCGCATTTGATCTAAGAACAATGCGTGGCTGATCATCCGAGGCGGGAGTTCTTGTATCATACCAAGGATGAACATGCCAAGAGTGCAGAAGTCGACATCCTGTGTGGAGGGGTCTGTCGAGCTCTGCGATGTCGACATGGCCGGTTAAGAGGACAATCCAGAGGAGAGACCCGACAATGAAAGTCTCGCTGCGTTCGCGCAAAACCACAAGAGGAACGTTGGGATATAATAATTATGATTATTGACTATTTCGAAGAGTTCGTACGGATTACACACACGTCATTTTCGATGGCGGGCATTTTAGCCATTTTAGGGGGGTGGAGGCACGAGCGGGCGGTAAGGTACGGTAAGATACGGTCACGGTCCACCCTGGAGCTCCGTCTCGTCTCGTCTCATCTCAGGGACATCTGGATTCTGAACACTGCACCGTTTCTGCAACGCCCACGGACTCAGGAACGGTCTAGCTTCCACGTACCTCCTCAGTCCTTCTGTTTGACTGGGCTTCGCGAGCGGAGATCCCATTTCCCCGGGCCTTGTCATTCTTGACAGGCTCCTCACTCGAGCTCCTGAACCTCCCCCTAAAGACAGCTTTCCACCCAAGACGTGTCCTCGAACGCATCGAGGAAGCAGCCAAGATGGCGACAGGCAACCATATGCATAATCTAACGACCTTGATCAAGCGGTACGTACTCTGGTTTCAGTTGCGGTGTCTTCGGATCTTGCTCAATGCTGCCTTGTCCATCTATCTGCATATGGCTGACGCCGTATACTTCTCAACAGGCTGGAAGCTGCTACGTCGCGTCTGGAGGACATGGCTATGTCCTTCGACGGCGGCAGTGAACATGTCGGGCAAAATGCATCCAACAATGGAGCTATCCCCGCTGGTGGACAGATTGCGCCTCCTGAGCCTCCTAAAGCGCCGACTCCTGCACCCGCCCCGAGCGCCGTACCACCGGAAATCGCGGACTTTGATGCCTTGATCAAGGAGGACGTTGGTAAATTTGTGGAGATCGGACAGAATATTGGAGGCCTGGTTGCGGAGCAGGTAGGTTGGACTCTGAAATAAGCATCTTTGGAGGACGGGGCGCAAGGTAGCTAACAGTTGTGAAAAGTCAAAAGCAGTGCTGCAGGCTTTCCAGGCGGAGCGCACCTATATCTATGTAGCCACGAAAGCGAAGAAGCCGGAGCCGCATCCTCCAGAGCTCATGACCGAGCTCCACAAGGCTTCAGATACCATCAACAACCTCAGAGAATCGAACCGAGCGTCGCCGCTGTTTAACCACCTCAGCGCTGTCGCTGAAGGCATTGTCGCGCTCGGCTGGTTCTTTGAGTCGAAGCCCGCGGATTTCGTGAATGAGATGCAGGGTGGCATTGAGTACTACGGAAACAAGGTCCTGAAGGAGTACAAGGAGAAGTGAGTTTAGATTACGGCAGCGTTCGTCTTTTGTCCTCACAGAACTGACGACATTCCCCAGGGATGCGACACATGTGCAGTACATTCAAGGCTACTACCGTATCTTCAAGTCGCTTGCGGCGTATCTCAAGAAGCACTACCCCAAGGGCCTGACATGGAACCAGAACGGCACCGACGCTCTCGAAGCTCTTAAAGAAATCAAGTCTGGCTCTGGCGCAGTCCCAGTTCCTTCAGTACCAACCATCAGCACACCAGCTGGTGGTCCTCCTCCACCTCCGCCTCCTCCACCTCCACCACCAGCTGATCCCACACCCGCTCCTACATCGTCTGCTTCTAAGGGCGGAGATATGTCCGCCGTGTTTGCGGATCTGAACAAAGGAGAGGCGATCACATCTGGCCTGCGCAAGGTGGACAGGTCGCAAATGACGCACAAGAACCCTAGCCTGCGCGCAAGTTCGACTGTCCCAGAGCGTCCCGACTCGCAAGGTAGCAACAGCTCCTCTCGGGGCAAGTCACCCGCTCCGCCGGGCAAGAAGCCCAAGCCTGAGAGCATGCGTGCCAAGAAGCCACCGCGTAAGGAGCTGGAATCCAACAAGTGGTTCATCGAGAACTTCGACAACCCCGGCGAAATCATCGAGATCCCTGCTCAGCAGAACCACTCGATCCTGATCAGCCGCTGCAACAAGACCATCGTCAAGATCTCCAACAAGGCAAACGCCGTCTCCATCGACAACTGCACCGGTCTCTCCATCATCGTCGACTCCCTCGTCAGCAGCTTGGAAGTCATCAAGTCTCCCAAGTTCGCCCTTCAGGTCGACGGCGTCGTCCCCACCGTCCTCCTCGACCAGGTCGACGGCGCAACCGTCTACCTCGGTAGCCAGAGTCTGGACACGGAGGTCTTCACCAGCAAATGCACCTCTGTCAACGTCATGCTCCCACCCAAGGAGGGTACAGATGAAGACACCAAGGAATGTCCCGTCCCAGAACAAATCAAGAGCTACGTCAAGAACGGCACTCTCATCCACGAGATCGTCGAGCACGCCGGCTGAAAAGAGCAGGAGGAGTGGGGTGGGGGGGGAACCTATACTGTGTAATTAGTAACATCTTTTGTTTGTGGAGGTGCGAGGTGAGCGTGCTGCATGTGGCTTCCTGGATATACTCTGCAACCTAGCTAGCTAGCTAGCGTCTATCATTATCTTGTTTCGTTCTCCGGTCTATTACTTTCCGGAGTCGAGAGGGATTCAAAAACGGGAATTAACCATCCCATCCCGCGTATTTGAGTAAATCAACTCTAGATCTAAAAATATATATCTTTTTGATATCTATCGTCCTTCATATTGTAGTCGAACAGAACGTTCATGTAGGAAATATCGTGAATACTGTACTTGCATCAAATTAAAACAAAAGTACGTATATATATATATATATTGTATATATAGACCTCGATTAAATACAATGCCATGTAGATTCGATTATGTCTAGAGCACTCGCTACGTACATCCAAGTGAAAGCTGTGTGCGCATATGCTTCTCAAATCACACAACATCCGCTAATGAGATGAGAGATAGTCCAGAAACCAGTCTACGCAAATTTCCATGATTGCTGTTGAAAAAAAAATCACATATACAAAACCCAAGTCCACTGACATCGGGGACTAATAGCGATCAGGACTCGACGTGATGCTGATGTTGGAGAAAGCCGGCCCAAATATATAACTCCGGAAAGTTGAAGTGCCTGCCTGCCCAACCGAACGGAACCAATTTTTCCAATATGTGCTGTTGTTGGAGATATTAAAAGATGACTAGTTGGGGGGGTATAGTAGTGTTTTCGGGTGAAATAAAGAAATCATTCCGTCACATATGAGAGTCGATGACAACGACGCTGACGCTGACGATAGCCCCGCATCTTGAAGAATGCTGCTATGTGCATGTTGTTGTGCTGCAGTGATGCCTCCGTGTACCTTAAAACGCCGAGGAATATATATGTTCATCAAACGAAAGACAGAAGACGCGTATATAAATGGCATACGGTAGTTTTCGCTGCTAATGAGACCTATTCAGAGTCCCGTTCTTCTTGTTTCTTGACTTCGAGGTCTCGAAGTCTCTTGGCTAGTAAACTCTCTCCCGCCTCAGAGACGCTCGAGCCGGAACTGAAAGGATAGCCACCATAACCTGCGTCGCCCTTGCTGAGCTTATTGTAGAAGCCGGCCATGTGCTCGGGGTAACCCGTGTCTTGCGAACTGGGGGTAGTGCCGGTGCCAAAGAGGCCGCTCGACGACGATGAGGTGGCTTTGGTGTGTATTCTCAGATGCGAAGGTGAGCGGAACCATTCCTTGCCATCCTCCCTATACTGCTCAACATTGGGAAGAGATCGATGCTCCTCTCTTGGAACTGAGGATAACGAAAACGGAATAGCCGCGACATTCGGGGAGGCAGGAGAGAAGCGATGTGCATACGGAGTCGGCCCAGGAGCGCCGTCGAAAGAGACCAGACCTTCCGAGAAACCTATGCCTGCACTCCGTCTGCGGAACGATCTGTCCATAGCCGATTTGGCAACACTGGTGCCAAGGGTGGTGTCCCTCGCAGGCTTATAAGCACTGTAGCGCGGCTCCGGATACTGCGTCTCATTTCGTAGCTTCTCCTTGCCGTCCGGGACACGGTTGGCGAAAACGACCCGTATAGTAGAATATAAGTAATACCGCCCCTTAGAAGGACAGCATATATTCAAGTGTATAAGGTATCTGAGGACCGGTTTATCTTTCGGATCCTCGGTAGGATTCAGTGACGCCTCCGGACGGTCTGTACCGTAATTCTTCCGGGCCGTCAGGGGCATGTCGATGATGGGGCCAGCCGAATAGCTTCGCTGTCTGATGAATGTCTTTGTTCCTGGCTCCATGTCACTGAGATCATATGGAACTAGGAAAAGCTTGACTGCAGTCTTGTTGGGGTTCTTAATAACAATCTGCAGCTGGCCTTGCTGCGGGATGCGGTAACAACCTCCAGGTGGTGCTTTGGGCGACTGAGCTCTCCGGGATTTCTTCTCACGTTTTCGACGCTCCAACTGATCATCGTACGGCATTTGCGGATTACCCTCATCGCCCAGGTTGCGGCTAGGGATTGTCCGTGACGGACTTGTGTGAGCTCTGCGAGACTTACTGCTGCTGGAATCGTCTTTGGGCAGAGAGTGTTCGAGATCGATGAGACCGACATATGGGCTTGGGCTGTCGTCGGAGATGGAGCGGCCGTTCCCCGAATTTGGGTAGCTATAGAAGACCGCGGGGAAGGCTACTGTCACATGTGGTGGGCATTTAAGATTGGCTTTACATTTGCCCTTGCCAAGCACACCGATCTGAGCGGTGAAATCAAGTGGTTTAGAGGGCGTGGTTGACATCCTGCCACGGAGGATAGATTCTTCATATGAACCGACCATCGGGGCATAGTGAATAGGAGAAAGATCGGAGGTAAACGAGGGCCCCCGGGGCCGCGGCATATATGACCGCGGGGGCGACGCTAGTTGCAAACTGTAGGATGAAGTCAAAGACTTCCGTGGCTGGTGCGCCTGATATGGGAATGTTGCCTCCCTCCGAACGGTCGTGTGCGACCTGCTGATATTAATAGCCCCAGGTCGATCGGAAGGCGACAATGCAAGCTGCTGGGTCGTCTTAGGAGGAGGAAGAGTGCGACGGCGGTTGGCCCTGTCTGCATTATCGGACAAGTCCATCAGATCGACCTTCGGCGAGAAGTCCAGATCTGTATTGTTGGCCTGGTGAACCAGCGGGCTGGTTGGAGCTTTGAGGACATAGCTGGACGAAAGAGATCCGGTCGAAGGTGCCCGCGCGCGAGAAACAGACGCAAGAGACTGCCGATGATTGCCGTTGATCTCATTCTCTTTCCGCGAGAAAACAGACGGTGTATACCAGGGAGTCGTAGGAGAAGAGGCAAGGCGGAGTGATTGCGGATGATCCTGGCGGCCCAAGAAAGAAGAGAGCGAGTCTCTTTGGATTTTCAATTGCGCAGCGCCTTCTCTGAAGTCCCCCGAATGCAAGGCCGACCTGGGCCGTTCGACTTCAGCGGGGGTTGCTAAGACTTCCTTTTCACCGGACACTGGCGCATCTTTGCCGTTGTTTGATGGAACATCTTCTTCCGGTTGCAAGACATGGACAAACGACTGGGAGGATTGATTCTGGGTAGCAGGATAATCTCCTAGCTGTGAGGACAGTCAGCAAACCAGGATCTCAGAATAAAATCCGAGGCTTCTATAAGAGAAAATGTATATAGAATCTAAGGGAATGAAAGATCCCCGCCCGTACCCATTCCAGAAATAAAGAATTTAAAAAAGAAGAAAACGCACTCAAGAAGGATTACTCACACTCTGACCCTTCCAAGCAGGAACCTGCCTCCTCTTAATCTCACTAATAATGCTCTCTCTATCTCCCGTCTGCAACCGCAACCCTTCAGGCTGGTGGTGCTGGTGATAGTCCAGATGCTCATCCGCCTGAAAGATCTCCATCATATCACCGTCCTTCCTATCCGTTCTTCTGTTATCCGTCATGACTGTATATCCTCGATTTTGACTATAGTTCTGATTATGTTCCGCAGACCATGAGCCATAAAATCGCTCATGGTCCGGGTCCTGAAACATCGGCATGATGATTTCAGCGATATATCATCGAAAACGCATAGCATCCGACCCAGCGCCTGTATTTTTTGGTTTTATTTCTCTCAGGCTATTCCGAACAGTGGCCACCTCATTCAACCAGTGAGAACGGAGACACCAGAGAGAAAAAGCAAATAGGTGTGCAGTGGCACTGTCGTAGAAGTGGCGGAGGGGAATAGGGAAAGTTCCGATATACGGTGCTTCTGGGGACCGTCGGGGAGGTCGGGACTATCTATGGATCGTACCGGTACGGTTGACGGAGACCGGACGAGGAATCCCTGGTCATTTGGCGGCAGCAATGAAGGTGAAGGAGAAAAGGGCGCGACAGGATCTGCCGGAGGAAGCGCAACGAGGGAGTAGTCATGGACGAGGGAGTCAGAGCCGGAGATGAGACAAAGACAAGGCGAGATGCGCTGTTAGTCACGAGGAGAAGGTGGATTATTTGCACGTCATTCGTTTTCCAGACTCCCCACTCGATAGGAGTATCGCTCCAGTTCATCGTGGCTGATTCCTGGACACGTCTATCATACAGAGTAACTAGTTATAATGACTATGAGTCAAATGAACCAGTTATGAAGATGATGAATGAATAAATCATTAAATAAATAAAACTGCGATGCATCTTCCCATCTTCCCTCTTCGCTGCGTGACAGTACCTGCCCGGTACCGTACCGCCGATACGGTAATATTACCGCGCCAATCGATAAGCCCATCACGTGATGGCGATCAATAGTCCATTTCCTCTTTGGGACTGGCGGGATCCGCTCCCGACGCTAACTGGCTTCTTTTTTTGCATTTCCGCCTCAAGGTATTATTTGCTAGGAGATGGTTATCAGTTCGCGCTGCATCTTCTGCATTATTTCTTCCTAAACCATTCTGCAGATCACGCGGGCTGCAAGCAATCATCAACCATGGCCCCAAAACGAACGCGCGATGATGGAAACGTGAAGTCCGGGCCTGGAAATACGGAGCAGCCGCCCGCCAAGAAGAAGAAGGGCTTCTCAGTCGGTCCAGCTAATCTACCAGATGGGACATATCGAAGGAAAAGTACGTTGGGACTCCGTTTGAACTGTGGCTTATTGCTCCCCATTCATGATGCTGGATGATTGCTGACGACACAACCTCGCTGATAGCCCAGAAGATCAAAAATGACCTGATCCAAAAAGCAAAAGTCAAAAAAGCCTACGCCAAGATCAAAGAGCAGGAACTTGCGGATATCAAGCCCGTCTTTACGGACAAAGACGAGGAACACGACAAAGATGGCAGCGCGCAGCCACAGTCCGCATCGTTGGAACTCCATCCGGATCGTCTGGCGATGCTGAATGCTCCGTCTCCCGAACCAGAGCGTCGGCCGAGGAAGGACAATTCGACCAGGACCAAGAACAGTCGCGACGAGAATGGACGGCGGAAACGTCGTCCTAAGCCGTCTGCCTTCGCCAAGGAGATGGAGATCGCAGAGAAGCGGAGGCAGGAGGCTGAAGCGAGGAGGAAAGAGAGGGAGGCCAGGCTGAAGGAACGGGAAGCCATGGCCAGGGCCAAGAAGCCAGATCAGTTCGGGAAGAGGAGACTGGGACGGGAGAGTAAGGTCTTGTTGAGTAAGGTGCAGCGCGTGATGGGTCAGGCTCAGACATGATTTGAAACGGCGAGAAACAAAAGTTCATGATGATACCCAGCTAGATGTCTTGTTCATTGTTCAATGGAATTGAAATTGGAATTATTGGTACTACAGTATACGTTCATTTCGTTATAACCCAGCTTCGAAGCAGAAGGCTATATCATTTCCCTCGAATGCGCCGCAAAGCCTGAACGCATTGGCTATCCAAGACAAAAATGGGTATCGTCATATAGGCTATTCCACTGCGAAGCAAATGGGGCCATGGTCATTGCCCCATCCCCCGAATCCCGAGACCTTGCTTGACTTTGTGCAGAATCACTGCTAGCAAAAGACAGGGGAAATCAAAGGATAAGATAGCGGATAACCGGGGCAACAATCAAGTGGCTTTGGCGCCACCGCTCCGGGGCTTCTTGAAACAAGCAAACTCTCCTTTCGTCCGCTCTCTCAGCCGCTTCAGCACGACCCTCATCTCTCCGAGTTCCGCCTGCAGCTGGGCCCGAGCCTCGTTGGATGTCCGCCGGTCGAGCTCCAGGTATATTTGACTCTGGATTGACGATGCTTCATCCGTCGCATACTGCGACATCGTCTGTGCAATGAATTCAGTATCAAGCGTGGCCTGCATCAATGCCGCCAACGTATACTTGGTCCGCGAGCTGAATGCAGCCAGAAGGGACGCAGACACCTGGGTCAGCAGGTGAGTGAGCACAGTGGAGAGCAAGGATGGCGTGGAGGATCGGCTGGCCTGGGCGCTGCTCGGAATAGTCGTCGAGATCTCAGTGTGGACGAGAACGAGTGTAAGCAGGGTCGTGTAGACATAGGGCCGGACCTGGTCAGGGCGATTGTTCGCTGGCACCCAATCCGGGGCCGTAATGCCGTCCATGATGGTCTTCTCCAGGGTCGCGATGGTTGGTTTTGTGTATGACTGGAAGAGCCTGGTGTCAATCTGGCTGACCACATCACGGATCGTCTTCGCTTCCTCGGTCAATTGGACAGAAAACGAAGTCTCGAAGTTCGTAATCAGCTGTGGGACGAAATCTGCTTGCAGGGCTTTCAGATTGGAAAGCGTAAGCAGCATACGGACATTCTAAATTCAACGTTAGTAACCATCTCGCTCATGCTGCGGGTAATGACAAGCTCTTACCCTGTTCCTGTAATCAACAGCGTCGACTGCGATGATCGAAGAGGTGACATCGGCTCCAACGGTTGCCGCTGGGCCAACGACAACCCACTCATCGTCCTCCCCCGACTTCACAGGGCGCTCCGCGTTCTCGACCAGACCGCTAAGAGCTTTGTATACGCTGGTCACAAATTGCGTCCGCACCATCTGCAACAATTTCGCCGGGGGCGGAGTGACCACGTCCACAGCCCCGGACTTGGTCATGGCGTCCGAAATGTAGAGAATCTTCTGCATCCCCGCGAGGATGGCATTCTCGAACGACACAAACAGGCCAGGCATCCTGGTAAGCTCCCTACGCTCAGGGTCGCGCGTCCAGTCCTCGAGCAGCTTGATACTTTCGGCATCCTTGTTCCAGGCGGCACAGGCTGCCTTTGCGCATCTTTCGCGAGCAGCACTGACCAGCAGCTTGAGCTGATCGTAGGTACTGCTTCCCCTGGATATTGGCCCCAGAGCGCTCATTTCGCTGGCAGCCGTGCCAAGCAAGATCAGAAACTTGCTTAGATAGTGGACCGAGCTCAGAGAGTTCGAATGTGGCGGCCAGAATGCGAAGTCCTCCCAGGGCTCTCCCTTTTTAGGCGACGGTGGCGGTAGGTTTTTCGGGTCAAGCTTGAAGCGAGACTCGGTGGGAGTGATGCCTCTGCTTAGCGGGCTGCTTGGGCTGAGTGGAGGTAGAGGAGAGAATAGCATGGAGACATCCTCTGTCGGAGGGTCAACAAACAATGAAAGGACACTCTCACGGATCCAGTTCACGAGCTCGACCACGCCATCCTGCAGATCTTGGATGCTCTTGGGACTGAGACGATGGTGTTTCCGGCTCTCTCCTTCGAACCCAGCTGGCAGGAATTTCTGCTTTGTACCATCAATGAACGACTGCGCCGTCTCCCAGAAGTCGACGACGTCGCCGAGAAGACCACCCTGCAGCGACAGAAGCTTGGTGAGGTAGGTGTGGATACATTCCCACAGTTCAATCACTTCATCCGAGTCCAATCTGTCCGCTAGATCAGTTGTACCCTCGCGGGGAGAGAGGCGGAGATATGAGGTCACTTCCTGGGGCGTGGGCTTCTCTTCAGCGGCCACTCTGCGCCTAAGAATCTCAATTTCGACCTTGGAGCGTTCGCAGAAGGATGCGATCTTCGTCTTCAGGAAGTCATATCGACTAAGAAGCCACACCCACACAGGATTGTCATCGACTCCCAACTCCAAAAGAGCCCCGATCAATTCCATGTGTTCCTCGACGGGACCGGTGGGTGCAACGGTCGATGACGGCGTCTGGATGGTGCTCAAGCGCCGCCACAGATCGCGTTTGAATGACTGGGCTTGTTGTTCGACATCCGCCCACATGCGTCCGGTAATCAGGATCGTATGTGTCTCTTCGTCGGTCAGGGGTGTCTTGGTCCTGATCGCTCGATCTGCGATATTCTTGGCTTCTTTTGCAAGTGTCCTGGCCCGCGTATACTCTTCGAAGATAGACTCGTAGTCCCTCAGCTTGATCGACCTGGAGAGATTTGCTCCGATCTCGTAGACCGCGCGGTGTCTTTCCATCGTCGTGACCACCGATTTTAGACCCTGTTCACGTTCCCGGCCACCCAGCGCTGGTCCCCAGACCTCTTCCGCCTTCACTGAAGCTTCGACCAGGGGAGCCCGGATACCTCTCACTCCGTACTCGCTTTCCTTGGTGAGTGCATTCTTGTTGGAACCCGTGGCCGATGTGACTAGTGCTGCCGGACTCGGTGCTCTGCTTGTCGAATAGTTTCTGAAATGACCAGATCTCCGACGAGCCTCTGGGCCATCATGCTCCGCACCCTGGTTCCTCATTTCTTTATAGACACTGTCGATGGTCGCCTTTGCTCGGACGAATCGTTCAAAATTGGCCTCGACGAGGACCTTCAACGACGCCGACTTCTGATCGATTGAGCGGGACAGGAAGTCCAACCCTTCCAGAAGGGACTTGGTCGAGGCCGTAGAATGTGCCTGGGAGAGGAACAGCGCTGGTGAGAAGCTGGTCGATGAGAGGAGGAAGCGATTTCGCAACTTGGCATCCTCGTCAACGGGCAACCCTCGTTGCTTCAGGATGGACACCACGCTCTCCCCAGTGCCTAACGGGTCCCGCTCGTCTTTGTGCACCAGGGTATCGCCGTCCCCATCTTGCTTTGAGCCCACGAAGAGACTCCTTCTGTCACTGGCGGGGCGCTCCAGAGCAGAATATCGCGAATGGCGTTTCTGTTTCTTGGAAAGGGCTTCATCTTCGGATTCGTCGCTCTGGTCGAGCTCAGCTGGCCACTCCTCGGGGTAGGCTGAGGGCAGGTTGTAGTGGTTTACCACTTCGACGTCTGCCATATTGAAGAATGATTCAACGTGACGTGCAGAGCAGGCGTACGGTTAAGGGCTCTGTGGCAGCGTGTCTCCATCCACCAGAGATCGAGACGGGAGATCGAGCGGGGAAGAGACAGCTGGAGCTCTGAGATAGTTACCGGATGAAGTAAGGACTCGTTCTAGAGGACAGTCCAAGTATAGTAATATAATTAATTAATTAGTTCACAGCTAGAGTAGTACCACAGACTCTAGACTGTAGAATATCCGACCGGAGCGAATGTCCAGCCTGTTTCATTTAGGGGCCGAACAAGCAAAAGTGCCGAACGGCGGAAGAAAGTACGGAATCGAGCAGTCGGATCGGGCGGCGCTGGTGCCGTAGTGAATACTTAAGTTAGTTAGCTCGCGCTCTTTCGGCCCACGCCAAACTTCAGATGCTCTTTCGCTCAAGCTTGCCTCTGCTCTCCCCTCCCCTCCCATCCATCTTCATCTAATCCTTCTCCTGCCCCGTTGAAGCGCTTGCTGTCCCTCCGGAGGCTACTCACAATGATCTCTGCTCGTGCTTTCGTTGCGCCGTCGCGCCAATGCCTGCGCAGAGTTCGCGTCGCTCCCAGCTGCCCGTCGCCATTTTCCCAGGTCCGTCTTTCGCTGCATATCGGACAACACAACCGCCAATGGATTGAGACTGACAAGCTGCATGTGTTTAGATTCGAGGCTATGCTGCTGCCGCCGACGAGGCTGTTGCTAAGTTCAAGGGACAGAAGGGTTCTGACGTACGTCACATCCCCGCGCGCACTTTTTCCTTTACTCCGGAGCATAACGCCATTTTCGAACTCACGGCGCAAATCTGGATGGAGCCCAGGAAAGATACGGGAGCTAACATTGGACTTGGATCTGTATAGGGAAAATACACGGTAACTCTGATTGAGGGTGATGGTATCGGTCCCGAGATTTCGCAGTCCGTCAAGGACATTTTTTCGGCAGCAAATGTAAACTCGAAAACAAAAGAAAAGGAACCCCCGATGGAGAAGAATCAGAAGCTGAGACGACAATAGGCCCCTATCAAATGGGAACCCGTTGATGTGACCCCCATTCTCAAGGATGGCAAGACCGCCATTCCCGACGATGCTATCCGCAGTGTGCAGAAGAACTTTGTTGCGCTGAAGGGACCTCTGGCTGTACGATCCCTTCTCCCTTGTCTGTTTATTGCGCGCTTGCTCAGATGAGACTACAGACTCCCGTTGGAAAGGGTCACGTTTCTCTGAACCTGACCCTGCGCCGTACCTTCAACCTCTTCGCCAACGTCCGTCCCTGCCGATCGATCGCTGGCTACAAGACCCCCTACGACAACGTCGACACTGTCCTGATCCGTGAGAACACCGAGGGTGAATACTCCGGCATTGAGCACGTCGTTGTCGATGGTGTTGTTCAGAGTATCAAGCTTATCACCCGCGAGGCTTCCGAGCGTGTCCTCCGCTTTGCTTTCCAGTATGCCCGCGCGATCAACAAGAAGAAGGTCCGTGTTGTGCACAAGGCCACCATCATGAAGATGTCCGACGGTCTCTTCCTGAACACTGCCCGGGAAATCGCCAAGGAGTTCCCCGACGTCGAGTTCGATGCTGAGCTCCTGGACAACGCCTGCCTGAAGATCGTTACCGACCCCACCCCCTACAACGACAAGGTCCTGGTCATGCCCAACCTGTACGGTGACATTCTGTCCGACATGGGCGCCGGTCTGATCGGTGGTCTGGGTCTCACTCCCTCCGGTAACATTGGTGACGAGTGCTCCATCTTCGAGGCTGTCCACGGTTCCGCTCCTGACATTGCTGGCAAGGGTCTCGCCAACCCCACTGCTCTGCTGCTCTCCAGTATCATGATGCTCCAGCACATGGGTCTGACCGAGCACGCTGGCCGCATCCAGAAGGCCATCTTCCAGACCCTGGCTGAGGGAAAGGTATGTCGTCTTCTACGCTTTCTGGCTGAGCCTTTGGCGGTTACTAACAGTTTCTTTTTTACTTCTAGACTCTCACCGGTGACCTTGGTGGCAAGGCCAAGACTCACGAGTACGCTGATGCTATCATTAAGCACCTGTAAGGGACTGCCCTTGCAGATTCTGTACCATGCACCTTTCATGAATCGTTCCATAGCCGTCACACCTAATCTATCTACCAATGTAGCTAGTTAGATGCCATTTCTACCGATCTAAGAATTCTACCGAAATTTCTTTTGTCTCCCAGAGGCGCTTCTCTAATCTTGTCTCAATCCCATCGGCTTTTCGCGTATGTCTCCATCTTGGTTGTAGAGTCAAGGTTTGATCGTGTCTGAGAGGTATGTAACGATTAGCCAGTGCTAGCTTTCTCACAGTTTATTTGTCATTAGAGTTGCCAGATCTGCAAATAAAAAACGTAGCGATCATTTAGAATCGAGAACCGACCAATCTGAATGCAGATATAGGATCAAAGCTCCTACTTCTGGGACCGTCCTCTAGAGTACGTTGTAAACGAAACTTGAGCGGGAGGACCAACAAATATCTATCTCTCTACTTGCATGATACGTAAATAGCAGTCGTCCTGAGTATTAATATAACCGATCAGAGGTCAATTCGACCCGGTTGTATCTGTGATCGATGCAGTCATTAGTTAGCGCACGGCGATGGTCTACTTTATATTTTCAATCGCGAAGCGATAAAGTTATAAGTGAGGCTAAAATATTGGAAACAAGCACTTCAGCTATTCATACAGACGCTGGAAATAACTTCAGGTCTCGTCTCGCATTATGCCGCCCGGTCTTTCAAGGTATCAATGGTAGATCATAATCGTACACGAAAAAAAAAAATGTTAATATGAGAGAAAGAAAAGTGAAGAAATGACACCCTTGTCATGGGAAGTCATAGTATCAACGACGTCGCCCGGTCCGTCTTGTCGTCGTCCCCCCACTAGTTCCAGTGCTTTTCTTCTCCTTCTGCTTCGTGCGTGAGCTTTGGGTTCTCGTGCTCCGTGTCTTTTCCGAGCCGCCTGCCTCTGCTTCGGGTTCTTCGCTGCCTTCGCTGTCCTCCTTGGCTCCATCAGTGCCTTCCTCATCCTCCTCGGCATCTTCCATCTCCTCGTCTTCTTCTGCGGGACTGGCTCTATCACTGGGTGACTTTTTGAGCGCTTCCACTTCAACCTGGAGTCTGGTCGAGCGCGTACCGCGGGTGGCAGTACGTGTGTTGCGATTTGTTCGTCGTCCTCGAGACGGCGCTGGCGATGATCGAGGTTCTGTGGTGGAGATCACAACGTTAGCTTAGAGCTTTGACGAGAGGCGAAGGCTCTCGAACTGACCGTCTGTGTCTGCTACCGTGCTTCCTCGTCTCGATTCGGGGGGACCAGACGTCGTCGGGGATAAGGACGCCTCTACGGCCAACCGCCGTTCGAACATCAAGTCACCGTACTCGTCCTCGGGGAGTTCGAACGGACAGTAAAGTTCCTTAGAAGGGTCTGCATCGTCGGATCCCTCTGTGATAAGCGCGTCTTCCTGCAATAATCAAATTGGTCAACCACCTCCCAGCTCCACCAAGGTTGTTGGTGTATGTGCTCACCCGTTCGTCCAGCGCGGGGAGGTTATAAAGCGTTCCTAGTTTCTTCCATATCCCAGGTATCCGCGTATGTGGCTCATCGGGCGAGGCGTATCCTTGGCTTCTCATGTATTCTGCGATTGCGATCATTCTGAAATGTTTGTGCATGCCTATTCATCATGAGCGGCACCGGTTAGCGCGACCGACTACACAGAGGTAATGACGGGTCCCACAGACCAACAGGTTTCCATCGGATGACGCCCTTTAATAATGAAGTCTCCTGTTCATCTGTCCATGGGTCGCTGACAAGATCGTAATCTGCATCTGGCCGCTTGGCGCCTGTGTTGCTGGGGGTGTCTGCGGAGGGCGGCGCACTGTCGCCTTGTGACGGCGTCGAGGGGCCGCGCGAAGAGATCTTTGGCTTCTTCTTGGGAGGCATTGTTGCCTATAAACTTGGGATCGAAAATGACTCTCAAGATCGCAGTCGTAGAAAGCGTGGGGACTACAATCCGCTGGTCAAGCTGTAAGCTCCGCGTTCCGCGCTCGTGACGAGTTCCGGCGGAGGAAACGGAGGAAAGTTGTTCCCAATTAAGATGTGGTCTGTGCACATGTCGCGGGACGCCTATTCCAAGAAGGTACTAGCGCTTTATCTGCCATGTGACTTTCCTCGACGCGGGCAAAAGCGCGTGTTTGCAGTTGCTGATAAGATCCATGTTCAAGTCTGCAATGGCCTCACTTCCTACCATTGTGGGCCATCACAATGAATCTACCAGAGGATAATGTAGATCCTTTCACAGACCGCGACCTATGGAGGTCCTCTGCATTTACTTTCCAGCCGTTGCAGCCGTTGGAACATCCGCGATGGGACGACGACCTGCCTGGTAAGTCTGCCCTGTCACGGCTGATCACAGTGCTGATGGAAAGAATCCGCCAATAGATCTTGCGCGTGATGTCTTCCAGAACCCATTGGGTCTGATCGAAAAGGACCCAACCACGGTCTTTCAGCTTGACGTTTTTGGGACCAACCCTTATGCCCTCGAGTCCATCGTTCAGCGCAAGTTGTCCACTGAAGAGCCTAGTATTCCTTCAATCCAGGAAACTGAAGAGAAAGGTTCCTGCAAAGAGGAGGAGCCTGACAACATATGGTCTCTGGATGGTCTTACGGCGGAAGACGTCGCGCAGTCTCAGCTGAAATCATGGGACGGGTTTTCCCAGCCAGCCTTCGAGGAACCTGTTTCTGCATACCTAAGTGAATCAGGAGCCCATGGGTTTGATGCCGCGTTATCTTATCAAGCGTCTCTGACTGGGCTGGAGGACTCAGGTCGTCTTGTGCAGTCGGCTATTTTCTTCCAATCGCTTTTCCGCCTCGGGCTGGGTTGGAACTCCGTCTTATTCCGATATAATGAGCAGAAACGGACCTTTGAGAAGGAACTCAGAGACGTGCGAATCTCTGGCGTCAGTCTTCCTGCAGTTGATGGAGTGATCAAGGACATCTCCCAGTGTGGGACCGATTTGCAGAGGATCAGAGCATTCGTACGCACGAATCCCGCTGTGTCTGACCAGCCGACTGCTCTGTCGACGCTGGCAGCTGCGACGACGGTCATTGTGTACAGTCTCGAAAAACAACTCTCCGAGCGTTACGACCAACAGAGGTCGTTGCTTCAGATTCAAACATTGTTCCAGCGATGCGGCGACCTGGTCGGCACTTTGGTCAATATCATAGACGCCGTCGAGAAAGTTAAGACTGAAGGTGAAGTGGTCTCTACTGTGCTGGCCAGATGTGATCACTTCTCTCAGCGCTTTGTCTGGATGGCAGACTTACTACACGAGCTTACCTTCCGTGTCACCCAGCCATGGCTTAGACTGGTAGAAACGTGGCTCGGGCTACGGGGCGAAGAAAATGCACTGCCTGAGCTTACAAAGAACGGGTTTATCGAAGCAGAATATTTTGAGGATCCTACTGGACGAAAGACCGAGCCAAAGATCGTCGATTACCTTTATCATCCTGAGATGATGCCTTCTTTTATACCAGAGCAGCAAGCACGCCTTATCTTTGAAAGCGGACGGAGTCTTCGCCTTCTCAAACAGTCGCATCCCAGGCATCCAATTGGCAGGTGTGACATATTGCAAGCTACCTCTCCGCCCGCTCTCCATTGTGCGATCTCATTCCAGGACATTGAAAGAATCCAGGGGAAGGCTAGTGATTATGAGTATCGGCTGCGCACAGAGATCCTGAGATATATCAGAGGTGATTCCGCGCAGATCAAGTCTTCGTTTCCACATGGCAATGAAGATGGAGATACGAATGAAATTGAGATGATCGATGATCCAATCAAGCACACCTTTGAAATCATCGATGTCGACGATGAGAAACATGTCACTGGTCTGCTGGCAGACTCTTCGTCTCTAGAATCGGACAAGCTATATACGATCCTTGCTGGTAGCGATGGTCTGAATATCGAGGAGGCCATGACTAGTGACAGCCCATTCGGACCACCACTCATGTCAGCCTTCCATCTGTCACTTGCACCCATCATATCAGCCCAGGCGCGGCTCATTGATTTCTCCTGTCTCCACCTCCTCTTTAAAGAGCAGAAAATCAGATTCCATCTTCATCTACAGTGGCGGTTCCAGCTTCTAGGTGATGGTATCTTCGGATCTCGTCTTTCCAATTCTCTATTCGATCCAGAGATGAATAGTGGCGAGCGCAGATCTGGCGTGATGCGCAGCGGCGTTCACACCGGTTTGCGTCTAGGAAGCCGCGATACCTGGCCGCCAGCAAGTTCAGAACTGCGTCTCGTCCTCATGGGCTTACTCACGGAATGTTATGCTGCCAGTGATAATTCCTCAACTGCAACCACAACACCAGGTACCATGCCTCGAGGTACCGAAAACGAACTCCCCGGAGGCCTCAGCTTCGCTATCCGCGACCTATCCGGCAACGAGCTGTCCAAATGCAAAGACCCAAACGCCGTCGAAGCCCTTGATTTTCTCCGTCTGCAATACAAGCCACCTCCCATTCTCGAACCGATCATTACCCCCCGCAGCCTACGCAAATACGACCAACTCTTCAAATACCTCCTCCGCCTACTACGCATGATCTCCGTCGTCCGTGGCCTCATCCGCGACTCGACAGCCCGCACCTCCCTATCCGGCGACACGCACAACCTCTTCCAAAAATTCCGCGTCGACGCCCAACACTTCATCCTCTCCATCAGCGACTACACCTTCCACATCGCCGTCGGCATCCCCTGGCACCGCTTCGAAGCCACCCTCTCGAAAATCGAACGCTGTCTCGACCGCGGCGATATCGACGGCACCATCGAAACCGCCCACTCCCTCCCTCATCTCCGCGACTATCACGAAGACACGCTCGATCAGATCCTTTTCGCTCTCTTCCGAACCAAACGCCACGCGCAGGCAGGTCAGCTCCTAGACGATATCTGCGGAACGATCCTTGCGTTCGCGCCACTGTCCAGACTCGATGGCGAGAACGGAGTCAGACATCAGAGTGAGAAGGCTGTGTTTCAGCTACATGTCACCCTGCGGAAGCAAATTCATTCCTTCGTGAGCTACTTGCGCGGTTTGGATGCTAGGAAGGTCTCTTCTAGGTCGGGAGGACTAGGCAGCTCGGGGATGATGTTCGCAAGTGGTAGTAGTGGAAATGGTAATGACGCGACGAGTGTCTTTGAGCAATTACTTCTGAAGTTGGATATGAAGCAGTACTACTGATGCGTGGAGATAATAGTCGTCTGAGAGGGCACATTCCGCCTTTTCACTTGTGTATATATTCACACTATTATTGTATCTTATTGATCAGAAAGATCATTGCGAGTCAACGAATAGATAAAAAGCTAGCTTGTCTTGAACTCATGCAATTACTGGACACGTTATGTTGCTCTTCTAACTGTAGCTTCATACCGAGCATAATCTTAGTGACGGATAGAATATGCCAGTATATGTTTCCATCCAATTGTATTTCTATAAGTTTATAAAGTTCCGAGACTTCGTTTATGGACCGTTTATCTATAGCCTGACCAAGATTATAACGCCTTAACCCATGACGAAATTCCGATCGTCTGTGTGATATCCCGTGCTGAAGAACAACCGACACCAAAAACCCACCCGCTAGATATCTACTAGAAGAACACCATAAGGGATTCATCCCATCCCATAGCCAAAAGCGCCTCACGAGCTGCTTTCTCCATCGCGGGAGGACCGCAGACGAGCACCATGCATTCATCGACTGGAGATGCATACTCTTTTAGAAGCTCTGCTGAAATACGCCCTCTACGGCCCGTCCAGCTATCGGGCGCTTTGCTCAGGGTGTGGATTATAGTGCATCGGTCCGGGTTCTCCGCAGCGTAAGTGTCGAGTTCTGTCCGGCAGAGGATATCCTCTTCGAGCCGGTTGCCGTCTAGCAGGACGCAGGTGGTTGGGTCCTGCTTATCCTGCATGACGGCGCGAAGCACCTGGAACGGGGGTGTAATACCACTGCCGCCGGTGATCATGCGGAATGAGCGAACGTGGTGTTCTTTGCCCTTGAAGATAACGTTGCCATTGCCACGGTACTCGAATTTGCCAGTTGGACCCTTGAATTCGACCATTGTGCCAAGAGGGAGCTTTTCGAGGGCCATGGTCATCTTGCCGCCCGGGGTTGTAGCCGTCTCAAAGTATACCTTTACCAGCACCTCCAGAAAACCTTGTTGGTTCACCTCTGAGACGGGCGTGTAAGATCTAATGATGGATTCATCCGTGGAAGGATGTTTGACCTTCATCATGAGATGCTGACCGACAGGCAGACCCAAGTTCTGCTTCTCATGCTCCAGCTTGAATATGAAGATTCTAGTGTCCCAAGAAACCACTTTCTTCTCGACCAGTGGTGCCTTAGTCCAAAAGCGGGATTGCAAAAACACATTACGCGGCTCGGTTGATTCTTCCGGCTCTGAACCGTTCTTCAGTTTCTCCTGAGAGACCTTGTCGAGTGTTCCGATATGGTAATCGGGCATCATCGCCTTGGCGGTTTCGCTGTCTGTGGAGAGACATTAGTATCACAGTTTCTACTAACAGATCTGAAAGTAGCTTACGGATAGCAAGGAACTCCTCAGATGCATCCGTTGCAGCGGCAGAGATAATACTCTGAGCACCACCTGGATGACCCTCGAGGAACTTGTTACCGTCATAGACTTCCCCGTTCACAACGAACCAAGGCGCTTCAGCAGTAGTGTGTTTCTGAAGTTCTTCGAGACTGATGATTCTATTAACGCCTTCTTTCTTCATATTGATCTCTTGCACGGGCTCCGGTGCTTTCGGTGGTTCTCCGTCGAGCCTCTCGCCCCAATTGCCGTTGGTTAGATCGCCACCTTCTTTCTTAACCCGTTCCATCCATCCAGGAATGCTCAGAGTTGGGTGAGTCGGATGCTCAAATTTCAAAGCACCTTCCTCCTTTAAGATAGCAACTCGGAACCACGGATTGTTCATCATACCGAGTACGGACCAATACATATCGCGAGGCTGGACCTGGAGCGATTCATCCATCGCTCGAAGGAGAATAGCATCACTATTCTCAAGATCGGACGTCGGTATGGCAAGAGACCAGAAGCACCAACAGAAGCAAGTCTCCCGCCAGGCCATATCCACCCTACCACCGAAGAGATATGCGTCGTAATCGCGATATTTGTCTTCCGGGTATTCTATATCCGCCAGCCGCCATGCTTTACGTACGTTAGCGAAGCAGAAGTATAAAAAAAAAACATGAACATCACCTACATCTTCCTTTGTCCAGCGATATTTCCACCCGATTGATTCGCCGTCCACCACCACCATATGCATAGCCACGGGCGGTGTATGTAGGACCAGCAGAAGCAAGATGCAGGACTTCGTTGTGCTGAGGATACACGGCAGCGGAGTTAACATTGAGGTCGTAGATAGCATAGCGATCGTCAAGCCACCACTTCTTCTCTTGTGCTGACAGTTCAGGTGAAATCATAGTACTGATCAATTATTAGCCTTCCAGAAGAACTTCCCCGGCAATATATCACTTACGGAAGTACTCTGTTATCGTTGATGTGATACCAGTTATCACTTGGAGCGTCAGTCAGTATTAGCTTCGTCAGCCACTTGACACTCCGTCCGCCAATCTGACCAGGGACAACAGCCCTCAGGGGGCGGCCATGATCAGGGGATAGCGACTGCCCGTTCATCTTGTGGGCGAGCATGATTCCTCTATTCGGGTCCAAGACCCAGTTCAGCTTCACTGATGTGCCGTAGTATCCATTAGGCTGCAGACCAGTCAATACTGTTGAAGATACCTAATCGGCTCAACCATAACTCACCAGCTTGTCTGCCCCTTCCATACAAACGAATCTTGCTTTTCGGAGCGGCTTTGCCTTTCGAATGATGTCCGCCATCATTGGGCCCGTCCATAAGGCGGTGGAGAGGCCAGCAGGGCCCCATGAGAAACCCTTTGTTTTTCGCACAATGTTCTGTTCCTTGCGCCTGTTACCGGCACATACGAAGGTGACCGGTGCAGTGATTTGCTCAAAATCCTGTAATATCTGTTTGAAGCTCAAGGTAATCGGGTTTTCGACCAATCTGCGCATCCTGTTAGTGGAATGATCTAAAGAGAAAGAAGCATTAAGTATATTGCTCACCCCTCAATACTAACTTCCCATGTTGGAATGTCCTCATCCCGAACCTGTGGGACAGCTCCATGATTGCGAACATAGAAGAGTTCCGGCGAGGTCAGGAAACCTAATAGGCAGTCAGTAAGAGATGTTTATATGTGTTATCTACAACACGCTGCCTGCTTGCCCTCATTGAATAAATCTGTCAACGGCGGTTCCACGTTGAAGGGATGGACTCCCGTCAACCGAATCAGTCGTGGGTCTCGCGGGACATGGCTATCGGGAGTGTCTTTGTCGACGCTCAGAACTTCTGTCAGATTTTTAGACGGCGGTGGAAGAGGAATATCGGGTAGATTTGGTTGCAATTTCTCTTCTCTGTCCACATCGACAGCCTCTAGAGGATAGAGCTTCGTCCTAACAACGCTCTCCTCCGTTTGCACCTGTGTGATAGTTGCCATGATTGATTTACGCGATGGTTGTCATTCTTTCCGTTGGAGCAGGAGATATATTTGTCGAACCGTTCAAAGATGGTCTGGATTCAAAGGAACTAATATTGACCTGAAAGTTGAACACTCGGGCCGCAGCATCGGCCTTCTGGGGTAGATTCTTCTGGCCAGTTGCTATGGTACGTGCCCAGCGGCCATGATGCAAAGGCCGAAGCGAAACCGGTCTGATCGATCGTTAAGTGCGATCTCCGCGGGCGAACTAGGGAATCTCTGGCTCTACGATCCACCGTTAGAGAATCAAAAGAAGTGGCCCCTGGTGGTGGCAAGACAAATTGGTCGAGATCCACTAGGTAAACACTCTTTCGGGAGGAAAACATAAAACTGGAACGTAAAGCGAAATCAAACGCGGACTGCGCGGAGACGTTCTCCGGTAGAATGCCTGTGCTGCATCATTCCAGGACTCTGATATCTTGGCACGTGTATAGCATAGCAATGTCGTACAAGTTCAAGATCTCACTGGTCCTTTGAACGGGAGTATCCTTCTAATTGCGATACTGCAGGAGGTAGTTAGAGAAACAATGTAGCGTAGTCCATATGTGTTTCCATTAGCATCCTCACACAAAGACCATTGACCCATCCATTATTACGCTGCTGTCGAGTACAGAGCATTGTTGCCTGCCTGTGTACATCTTTTTGTGTTCTCAATTCCTCGCATTTGATTCGCGAGAATGCGCTGCTTATCGCACGCCGTCCGGTGGAACCCGTGGAGAACTTGAAGGCGCCGCGCGATATCTGCTGTCAAGTTTCAAGTCTCCGCGGAAGTGCTTGAAGAAAACCAAAAGAGATCCAGATGCATTCATCGGAGAGATCAGGAAAGCTAGATGACCCGAACTGGCCTGTATTGGACGTCTTAGCGGAATGCCTGTATCGCAGCCACACTGGTCGGATGTTGTCTGATGCTGTGGTCATAGTCAAGGGCCACGGAGATACTTCGCCTTCTCGGAGTGACTGGGCGTAGTGGACGGCCACCGTGTGTCACCGTGTGCCATTGTAGATCGTATATGAGTTAACGATAGCCTCTAGAACCGTACTTTGTCAACGTAGTCCCTTATCACGGTTGCCAGCCGTTGCTGAGGTCCCTCCCAGCTACGCCGACAATGGTGTCCATCAACGGAGTCAGGGACGACCAGCCTGTCAATGGCTACGTCAGCGAGAGTCGCAATAACATCGACAATATCGACCAAGAAAGAGATATTTCCAATGATCTGGAAGCAGTCAATGGCGCTGGAGGACAGCAAAACGACAGACTGGCACAGGCGGATGCGGGGAGACGCAAGAAGATCGTGGTGGTTGGACTAGGCATGGTGGCCATCTCGTTCATGTATGTGACAGTCGAATGATCATGACTCGATCGATAGAGCGTCCTCTTCTAACTGTCAGAAAGTGAGAAAGTAAAGAAGCTCGACGCGCAGAGGCGGCTGTACGACATTGTGGTGATTGGAGAGGAGCCGCACGTTGCCTACAACCGCGTCGGCCTTTCCTCCTTTTTCGAACACCGCAAGATCGAGGATCTCTACTTGACCCCCAAAGAATGGGTAAGAAGCCATCATGGTATAGAACGACTAGAGACATCTACTGACTATAGGTAGTATTCATCCTTCGAAGACGGCTCTTTCAATTACCATTTAAACACTCAGGTCACAGAAATCGTCCCCGAGCACAAGTATGTCAAGACTTCGACCGGTGACTCTGTTTCCTACGATATCCTGGTTCTTGCGACCGGGTCAGATGCCGTACTTCCCACGCGTACGCCAGGATGGGACGCAAAGGGCGTTTTTGTCTACCGAACAATCTCGGATCTGGAAAGGCTCATCGATTTTGCAGCTGAGCACAAGGGTCAGACAGGAGCTACCGTGGGAGGAGGCTTACTCGGACTCGAGGCCGCCAAAGCGATGACGGACTTGCAGGACTTCGGTGCGGTCAAGCTGATTGATCGTAACAAGTATGTCCTGGCACGACAGTTGGATGCGGACGCAGGAACATTGGTCACGGAGAAGATCCGGGAGATTGGCCTTGATGTAATGCTCCAGAAACGCGTCGCAAGTATTGATACAGATGCCGACAACAATGTCGTTGGTATCACTTTCGAAGATGGGGAAAGTCTCGAGTGCTGCTGTATCTGCTTTGCGGTAAGAGTCCAACAGACCTTTTCACTCGAACGGTTACTAATTGGTGATATAGATTGGCGTTAAACCAAGAGATGAACTAGCTCGAGTCGCAGGTATCGAGTGTGCTCCCCGCGGGGGATTTGTTATCAGCGAGTCGTACGTTTTGACTGTTTTAAACCGATGGGATGAAATTGCTGACTACTTCTTAGTTTGCAAACATCAGCGCCCGATATCTATGCCATTGGAGAATGTGCCAGTTGGGAGAATCAGACGTTTGGCATCATTGCGCCTGGAATTGAGATGGCGGACGTGCTGTCGTATAACCTCACAAACCCCGACAAAGAACCAAAGCGTTTCAAGCGGCCTGATCTCAGTACCAAGCTAAAGCTATTGGGGGTTGATGTCGCAAGTTTTGGAGACTTCTTCGCCGATCGAGATGGCCCGAAGTTCTTGCCGGGCAGACGAGCATCAACCTTCAAATCCCGAGGGGGTCAGATGACGGGAAATGAGCCAGCGGTCAAGGCGCTTACTTACAAGGACCCATTTGCTGCTGTGTACAAGAAGTATCTCTTTACGATGGACGGTCAGTATCTGCTGGGAGGTATGATGATTGGGGATACCAAAGACTACGTCAAATTAAATCAGATGGTCAAGACCCAGAAGAAGCTGGGAGTGCCACCCAGCGAGTTTATCCTTGGATCCCAGAAAGGAGGAGAAGAGAACGCGGACGAGCTGTGAGTTGGAGTCATAGAATTTCAACTTGCTGCTTACTGACTGCGCATGCAGGGACGATGATACACAGATCTGCTCATGCCATAATGTGACAAAAGGCGACGTCGTCCAGAGCGTCAGGAGTGGAAACTGCAAATCAATTCCTGATGTCAAGTCATGTACCAAAGCCGGCACAGGCTGTGGTGGATGCATGGACCTTGTTACATCCATCTACAAAAAGACAATGAAGGAAATGGGTCAGGAAGTTTCCAATCATTGTAAGAGCTGGAAGCCCCTATTCGCTTTTGATTTAGGCTGACCTATTAGTGTGCCCTCATATACCGTTCTCGCGAGCAGACCTCTACAATATCGTCGCTGTCCGGCAGTTGAAGACGTTTGTCGATGTCATGACATCCGTGGGGAAGAACCCCGACTCGCTTGGTTGTGAATTGTGCAAGCCTGCAATCGCCTCCATTTTGTCCAGTCTCTACAATCCACATCTCATGGATAAGCCTGTCCATGACCTACAGGAAACCAATGATCGGTTCCTGGCAAATATCCAGCGCAACGGCACGTTCTCTGTTGTTCCTCGCGTGGCTGGTGGAGAGATTACCCCGGACAAGCTCATTGCCATCGGTCAGGTGGCCAAAAAATACAATCTATATTGTAAGATCACAGGTGCTCAGCGTATCGATCTGTTTGGCGCCAAGAAACAGGATCTGCTCGGTATATGGGAAGCGCTGGTGGATGCGGGAATGGAGAGCGGTCACGCCTATGCTAAGGGACTGCGGGCGATCAAGGTCTATTTCCTATTCTCTATGATAGCCTGTAGTTCTACAATAACTGACATATTTTCAGAGCTGCGTTGGAACGACCTGGTGTCGCTTCGGAATCGGCGACAGTGTTGGCATGGCCATCCGACTGGAGGAGCGCTATAAGAGCATTCGGGCTCCGCACAAGTTCAAAGGTGCTGTATCAGGGTGCGTCCGAGAATGTGCTGAGGCGCAGAACAAAGAGTACGTCAGAGAACATTTGCTGTCGTCAGTAATTGGCATGCTAATACTACGGATAGCTTTGGTCTGATTGCAACCGAAAAAGGTTTCAACATTTTTGTTGGCGGAAATGGGGGTGCCAAACCTCGGCATGCCGAGCTCCTGGCCAAAGATGTCCCTCCTGAAGAAATTATCCCGCTGATCGACCGATACCTGATCTTCTACATCCGGACCGCGGACAAATTGCAGCGGACTGCTCGATGGATAGAGAACATGCCAGGCGGCATCAGTTACCTGCGGGAGGTGATTATCGACGACAAGCTAGGCATCTGTGCCGATCTAGAGCGCCAAATGCAGGAGCTCGTGGGCTCATACTACTGTGAGTGGAAGGAGACGATTAACAACCCCGAACGACGCAAGTTCTTCCAGCAGTTCGACAACACATCCGAAACGGTGGAGACAGTCGAGATTATTAAGGAGCGGGATCAGCAGCGGCCGACATACTGGCCCAAAGAATCCGCCACGGAAGACTTCCGTGGTCATCAGTGGTCGACTGTATCCTGGCAGCCCATCATCCGGGCGGATCACTTCTCTGATGAGAAGCCACAGATCTCTTCGGCCAATATCAAACGGGGTGACACGCAACTTGCAGTATTTAAGATCAAGGGAAAGTACTACTCGACACAGCAGATGTGTCCTCACAAGCGAGCCTTTGTCCTCTCGGACGGGCTCATCGGAGATGACGATGCAGGCAAATACTGGGTCTCGTGTCCGTACCACAAGCGCAACTATGAGCTTAACGGAGAACAGGCAGGACGCTGTTCAAACGATGAGGCGTTGAACATCGCAACCTTTCCTGCGGAGGAGCGAGACGATGGCTGGGTGTACCTCAAGCTACCGCCTGTGGAGGAGCTGGATGCAGTTCTGGGAACAGAAAAGTGGAAGGTCCGCAAGGGTGAGGCAGAAGATCCGTTCGTGAAGGTGGATCAGAAATATAACAAGAAGGGGATCCGGGGCAAGAAGGTTGGGCATGTCGACGTACAGGTACGCGAGGTGCACTCCACGGCCAACGGGATCGACTGGTAGAATATGCATTTGCTGGATTTGAACATTAGGGCCTACGATGGTGTCGGTGTTTGTGTTTGTTCGGGTGATGACCTTGGTTTTTTCGTATACATCAGCATTGGTTGAGTATGGCGTTTGTATGAATACCTGAATATGTCAAGACTCTGATGACGCTGCTTATGGGATTACTGCTAGACATGAATACATTTATGACTTATGAATATCACTCTCATCATTTAACATTCATTCATAGGTTCTCAGAGATTCACTACCTAAGTGACGGAGTTCTTCCCAACAAGCTCCACCCATGGGGATAGATAGCCTGGGCTTGCTAGAGAATCCAAACACCAGGCAACTTCAGCCCTGCAAGATAGTTCCCATGGGAAGGCCATTTATAAAATTATTGTAATACCCGGCAAGCATTCAGAGCCAGGTATCTGCCTCGTTCGCTAAACCAGCCGGAATTTGCCACTGGTCCAGCGCAGGAAGGTTATTGAATCGAGGATAAACTAGGTAGTAAGTAGTAGCAGTGTAGTTGGTATATTATCTATTGATATTAATAATATACTCTGCCGTAATAAGGATATTCAGTATACCATCCGATGCTCTGGAATCCCTCGAGTACATACCTAGTCATACTCATCTCCCTAGGGCAAGACGCTTCACGTGATCGAATCCAATAACTCCGCGGAAATCCCCCATTAACGTAATTCCCTACCGACCTGATCACCCGCCCGACCTGATCAGTGTTGTATTACATACAAAATGGCCAAATTTCAAACACGAATATCTCAACAACGAAGCAGTTTAATGGTGTTTAGAAGATAGATATCTAAAATATAGATTATTAGAAATATTTAAGCTGAGTTTTAGATATTTAAATCCTGGTTTTCTGCAGATATTAAAGATGTAAGATAATTACTAGAATTACACTTGTAATTTATATTACCTAGATAAAAAGCAATTTCTAGAACTAAAGTCTTAAGTATATATAAATTTATGACTATAAAACACTATAAATTAACTCTTATACGTGTTAAACAATTGGTTGTTGAGATATCTAGGGGCTATTTTATATGTAATACGGCACTGATCAGGTCGGGCGGGTGATCAGGTCGGTAGGGAATTACGTTACTTCCAAGTTAACTTAGCATTACCGCAGTGATTTCGATCTATTCTGGGCTTATCAGTTGTTTCATCCGCATATCTTGGAATGAGAACGCCACATAAGAACAACAGCAGTTCTGGATGGACCTAGAATGACATACCATATCCCATCCCATCGCATCTATACTGATTATTACTCTAAACAATGGACAATAGATTCAAAGCGCCGCGGAGATGGACAGGTGCATCTCTCGCAGGTCAATCGTCCAGCTTGAGGTGGAGAGAATCAGGGACTAACGCTTGCCCAGGTCCGCCATCCGCAACCGCGGACCCAATCGGGAGCGCGAGAGTTATCAGCGTCCGAGTACTTCTGTGCCCGCGGAGTTATTTCTCCTGAGTCCTGACATTCCGTTGCTTATCGGGATGAGCAGACACGTTTGAGATCGACTCGATGCCAAGGATCATAGCCTATTCTGCGTGATCCCCCAGAAAGAAGAGGCGTCAATCGGGTGGCCAGGCAAACGATGGCATCGGAATCCCAATACCTTGGCTCCTTACCAATTCTAACCCGGAGTAAATCTATCCGATCGGCTTGATTCGACCATGGGCCAACCGGACTACAGTCTCACAACTCCGTGTACTCAGCAGGAACTAGCCTCGTGAATCCGGCGGCGAGTCTGCGTGCATGTTCACTGCCAATACTAGCCCAAGCATTGGCGATAAGTTCCTGTCCGCTCTTTTGATATTGGGACAAGACCGTTGTGCAGACCGCATTAGGGAGGCCTGTGGGTCGATATGCCTACTCTAACATGAGATCAAGGGTCGATTGGGAAGCTGGGCAGTTCCAGGTTTCGGACTCGTGCATCAGTCCTCAGGGCGATAGGGCTAGTGTGAAAGCATCCTTACGTCGTGGTATACTACTAATCGGTCGAGATATCGATATCTATAAGTCTTTGTTATATAGAAGCTGGCAGTCGCCTCGGTCGATGTTGATACTTCGCCTTTCCTCAACAGGTATTGCCGTCAATAATCGATCAACTGACGGTGGTTCGACATTACTCCTCACCGGTGATTACATGCTGGTATACATCCAGGTCGTGGTATACTAGGAAGGAAAAGATCGAACGAGAGGACTGAATCGCTGCCACTGGCTGGAGTTTCTTGCTTCATCATGGGTCGAAATATGTTGAAGCTGCTCTTTGTAGCACCAGAAGTGAACCCGATCAATCAAAAAGCCTTGTCAATACCTGTACTCAATCCATTCAATCGATATGGACGGGCATTCTTCTTCTCGTGGCTGGGTTTCATGACGGCGTTCCTATCATGGTATGCCTTTCCGCCATTGGTAAGTCTTGATCGTTATACTATATCGAAGTCAGGTAGATCTGGGGACAAAATTCTGACAAGGGAATATTATAGTTGACCGACACGATCAAAGGGGATCTACACATGAGCCAGAACCAGGTTGCAAACTCGAACATCATCGCACTGCTTGCCACGTAAGAACTCATGGCCTCGGGGAAATCCAGTAGATGTGTACTTATCGCTCTCTAGTTTGATCGTACGATTCATATCCGGTCCTTTATGTGACCGTTTCGGTCCTCGACTCGTGTTCATCGGGTTGCTGCTCGCTGGTGCCATCCCGACTGCCATGGCTGGTTTGGTCACGAACCCTAACGGTCTCATCGCGCTGCGCTTCTTCGTCGGTATTCTCGGGGGTACTTTTGTTCCTTGCCAAGTGTGGACAACCGGATTCTTCGACAAGAGTATCGTCGGTTTTGCTAACTCCCTTGCGGGTGGTCTTGGAAACGCTGGTGGTGGTATAACCTAGTAAGTGCTACCTTTGACATACTCGATGGAGTACTTTTGCCATAGATCTGACCTGCTATCAGCTTCGTCATGCCTGCCGTATTCGACTCCCTAGTGCACCAGCGAGGCCTCGCTCCTCACAAGGCCTGGCGCGTTGCTTACATCGTTCCTTTCATCATTATCACCGCCATTGCCCTATGCATGCTATTCCTCTGCGAGGACACTCCGACGGGCAAGTGGTCAGAACGTCACAAATGGATGGAGCAGCAGCACCCCGACAACACTCCCGCAGAGCAGGAAATTGTCGACACCAAGTCCGGAGTGCGCTCGAACGACCTCTCTTCTCCTGCGTCCGAATCCTCCTCCGTGATCGAGAAAAAGTCACCTCGCCCACAGGACGCGATGGCAGACCAGGAGGCTCAGACCGCTGAGGGTGACTCCACATATGCTGAAGTAGTTGTCGCACCTACTACGAAGGAGGCATTGCGAGTGATCTTCAGTCTGGCAACCCTGTCGGTAGCTACCGCATACGCCTGCTCTTTTGGCGCCGAACTCGCTATCGAGTCCATCCTGGGATCTTACTATGGGCACAACTTCCCTCACCTTGGCCAGACGGAAACCGGCCGCTGGGCAGCTATGTTCGGCCTTCTCAACGTCGTCTTCCGTCCTATTGGCGGCTACATCTCCGACCTGATCTACCGCTCCACCAACAACGTCTGGGGAAAGAAGATGTGGCTGACCTTCCTGGGCGTTATCATGGGTGCGTTCCAACTTGCCATCGGCCTGACGAATCCCCGCTCCCAGTCCACCATGTTTGGACTTTCTGCCGGTCTGGCTTTCTTCCTGGAGGCGTGTAACGGCGCCAACTTTGCCCTAGTACCTCATGTCCATCCCTATGCTAATGGTAAGTTTATCTTAACCTTCTCCTTCATGCCTCCCTCAAAGACAACGTCACTAACCTCCCCTCCAGGAATCGTCTCCGGAATAGTCGGTGCCACAGGAAATCTCGGCGGTATCATTTTCGCCATTATATTCCGCTATAACGGCGTACAATATGGCCGCTCTATCTGGATCATCGGCGCCATTTCCATCGGCATCTTCGTCACTCTCAGTTGGGTCCGACCAGTCCCGAAGGGACAGAGTAGTCATCGGTGATTCAGATAACGTATTTCTCGTTTCTTATCTTTTTGGGGTCCTGTTATGATATTTATTTATAAAGTTCTGGGATGATACGATACCATGGTCTTGAGCTGGGCTTGGAATGGATGGGTCGGGATGGCGTTTTTACTTTTTACTGCTACTTCTTCTTCCATGTTTGATGTTACTACGATGACTCTCGAAAGGGCTGGATGATATATGGGAGAGCATGGGAATAGAATACAGATCAATTAGTTCATTATTCTTCCTTTGTTTTTCCATGAAGTATAAATAACCTGTCACGCCTAATCTCAGATTTTTCCATAGAATTCTTATATGAGGATTGTGATGAAATAATCTAGGTTCTCTAGACAGACGAGCGTATCCAGCAAAGAATTGGAGTTGGGGATATTGTGTTGGGATTTATTCAAAAGGAACGACTTGCACCCTTATATATTGGATTCAACTTTGCCCCGTTATAAAAAAAAAAGACATTGTTCCGTGGTATGTAGAGATCTCTTCTTCTCTCAATATCTTCTTGTGCATAATTATTAGAGTTAAGAATAAAGGAATGAATGAATGGAAAAAGGAAAACACTTATTAGAGGCTATATCCGGCCATTGGATCCTAGTCATAGAACCGCAGATCCCCCCTACAATACCTTCTGGCCATGACAGATTGAGCCATGGTATTCGTCCAAGTCCGACCAGCACTTTACTCAGACGCCTCGCCCAGAATACCACGGGCAAAGTGCCTCTTGCGCATTCTGTACTCGATGGATCGTTTAGTTGCTGCGGCGGACTGCGTGAATGCTGCTGAACCACCGAACGGTCCTGCCAGCGCGTTATTGTTTACGCGGACGATGCACACGTTCTTTACACCACCGACAGTTCCACTGCAGGTCATTCCTGCTGGCATTTGCACTTGGATCGGGAAATCAGTCTTCGTGACGCCGTCGAGTGACAGCTTGTTGTCGCCGGGGATGTCCTGAGTGACTGTAGCTTGTTGGAAGGCGTTAGGGTCTGTTCCACCTGATGTCGGATCGATCATGGCGGTTAATGGACCAGCGCCGTCTTGGTTGACCTGGTGGAAGTGGAATTGTCAGTGGGGAGTAAAAGATCCTGGATTTGATAGCTGAGACAATTAGTTACTCACCTGATGGTAAGTCATGGAGATAGTCCCGTTGTCAGAGCATGTTGGAAGACCGGACGTGGCTCCAGTACCAGCTGCGGCTTTGACGCCTTCTTCGACTGTTCCATCGGCCGTCTTAGTTCCTTCAGATGTGTTGGCATCGTTCTGATCATCTGTAACAACTCCAATTAGTAACAGAACTCTTTTCTCTCTTGAGAGCCAGGTCTTCTAACCCTTTCCACCTCCCAGGAGATCACTAAGCAGTCCTCTCCTTCTCTTGGTAGCTGCATTGGCCGTCGAGTTGCCCATGAAGGTCGCAATCGCAGACGCAGCATCGACGGGACCATTGCCCTTGGTACGACCCAGTGCAGAGGCTTTGTCAGTGCCCAGTTCCTTGTCTCTGATGATGGAAGTATCGTCTTCCGCACCACATAAAGGTGATGAGCAATCACGAGGGGTGCCATCGATCACTGAAGCCATAATATATATTGTAAGTACACCTAGTCGAGTCTGCAACGAATGGGACAGAGAGCACACCTGAGAGGCCTGGCATGTTCACTCCATTGGCACCCTGGATTTGCGTGACGACTCCATGAGCGGAGACGTGGGCGGAACAGACCGCGAGGACAACAGCGATAGAGTAATGCATGGTAGATAATCCCAAATATGAATCGACAAGACAAAAGTAAACCACAGAGAAAAAGGCAGTGTGGTATATCAAATACCTTCTTTGGACAAATAAAAAGAAAAGAACTGTACTAAAATATGGCTGCGTCCTGCGCGGAAAGAGAACAGAATAAGATATGAAAGATGCGGCTGCGGACTGAGGCGTGAATTCCCAAATAGAAATACTTACTTCACAGGAGGACCTTGTCTTATATATATGCTATCTCTCTGGGAATCTACCTTCCGGAAACAGACACAAGAAGCAGTCCTCTTGGTTCGGGCATATAGTCCATATCCAGCATCGCTCTCGCAACTAGCGTGTCTAGAATCCATTCCAATCCATCACCTTCTCTATCAGTATTTCTTGAGAAGGTATAAGAAAGAAGATCCTTGATTGGATAGACAGGACAGACGGCGTTGGATCAAGGAATCGAACAGGATACCCTCGGTTATGCTAATCACAGCCACTTGCATCAACCAATCTGGTCACCAAAAGGACAATAAGAATGAGGCTATGCTACTCCAGCTAAGACAGTTCCCGACGAGGGATGTGTGAGAGAGCAAGTTGGGCCGTTTCAATCGTGCAGAAAAGAGGAAGGTCGATTTTGTAGCATGTTGTTGTCACGGGCACCGGAGTGGTGAAACGGTTCTAGATAGCTCCCATACCCAAGATTGTGAATTGCAGAAAGTATCCACATAGCTTAACTATCGATGGAGGCATTCGCTTGATCTATTAGTGTCTGTTATCAGTCAAGTCAAGCAACAAACTCGTGACATTCATTGTGGACATCATCAAGAGGCCTAGAATTGAACATGGTAGTATCAATATTTGTAGATACACTTCCGCCAAGTAGTTTGAGAATTGAGAATAGAAAAATACTAGTAGTTTGAGTAGACCTGGAACATGCTGGAGGCTCACCGGGACCGTATTGCAAAACAGGACGGATCTAGAAACGGAGCATAGAGCTTATTTGGGACAAGACACAGCTAGGAATCTCTTGCAGATCCATGCTACCAGGGATGGCTTGTATAGAACAGACAGACGTTGGTTGTACGGAGCAGGGAGTTGTAGAACAAGCAGCCAGCCCCCACGTTTAGATTTACGCACGTTAGCTAGATATGTTCGCCTATTAACATGCATCCTTGACATCTTCAAAGAAACTTATGTATCAAATCCGCAGGGACTACCGCGCAGACGATCAAGTAGAAGTTAGCTACGTCGCTACTGGAATAAAAGATAAGGCAAATCTAGCTTCCTTCGGCTCTATGACCGTGGAAGGATCCCTGCTCAGATCTCTCCTGTTTCAGATTAAGCTCGAGAGTACAAGAACCCAAAGAGGCACTGTTTCATCCCTGTCAAGTTACAGAAATGGAAGCTTTGGACCAATTACAACAAGTAGAGCGTATTCTCTGCCTCGGCTAGAAAGAAATTCGCCAAGCCAAGAAGCCAGACACACTCGAGGATGGACCCCCGTGTTGGCCGCTCTCTGCGGACATACAACCAAATCGTCGCAGTTTAGGGTATCTTTCCCAAAGAATACAGATTTAGAATCAGACCCCAAAACGCCATGCCCAGAAGGGAAAAACAAGACTTTGCCATCGAACTCCAGAATTCCTCACACGATTGGAGGAAGTGCATTATCCATTTTAGTCGACGCCAGGAGGGGCATCCTTGAGGATTTCCCATCCATACTCCTCCTCAGGCTTTTCGGGTTCCATGCCCAAGGCGTTACGGTAGGCACGGACCTCGTTCTGAAGTCCAGCCACAATGCGGATAGGTAGCTCTTCCTCCTCGCAGCGGAGACGATAGGCGGTCCGAATCATCTCGGCACATTTCATGGTCATAGCGTGCCAGTGGTCGCGATCGAGACGGCTCTCGAGGTGGGCGTCACGCTCAGCTTGGAGGAGGTTGTTGTAGTGACGCTTCTGAGCAAGGAAGTGCATGGTGTTGTTGTGGCAGTAGTTACGGATCTGCTCAACCATGGTGCCGACAGCGGTCTCGTATTCTCCAATGAGTCTAGTATTCTCAACCTGCTCACGTTTCAAGACCTCAACGAGACGCTTTTCTTTAACGAGGGCCCGCTCAAGTTCCGCAATGCGCGCAGCTATCTTTGATTTTAGCGTGGAAAACGTGGAAACACTCTGAATGAACCTTACCACTTATTTCTCCATTGACCTGCTGCAGATTAGGGCTGGCGCCTTCAGAGCTCGCACGTCTCTGGAGTTTACAAGTCAGCTCATCATATTTCAACCCATCAACCCCAAAGACTTGTCAGGGTACACGAAGAAGGCCCAGATATTGACGTACCATGATTTCCTCCGCGCTGTTGATGATGCCCTTGGTCATCTCGCGATTGTTCTTGAGCACCTCGCTCAATTCGAGGACCATTTCATACAGATGGTTGAGGTCCATCTGATGGCCCGCATTCATGGGCATTCCACCATTGATCCCCGCCATTCCGCCACCGTTGACCTGGGCTGATGCGTGCGGAGGGGAAGGAGACGGAGTCTGACGTGGGATACCAGCGAGATTGGGGTTGTTGTCGATGTAATTGGTGAACATGCCACCTCCCGGAGAACTGTTGGGCAGGCCAGAACCGTTGCTGAGGGACATCCTCGCGCGGTTGAAGGCGCGGTTGAGCTCTCCAAAGACTGGATGCAATTCAGAGTTGGTGTCGAGCGGTTGGCGTAGGTGTGGTGGTGGAGTAGGACGAGTGGCAGCTTCGAGACCGCTGCGATCAGGACCGGGGTACTTCGCGTAGCTGAAGGTCGCGAGGAAGTTGTCGAGCTCTTCGCGGTTCAAAAAGCCCGACGCACGACGATGACGACGGAAACCCTGCTGAGGGACTCCAGGAGTCTGAGAAGATTGGAGGGGAGTATTATTATTGGCGTCGCTATGCGGCAGGTTTATTGTCATGTTCCTCTGGTCCAGCTGCATTGGCGCCTGCTGGCTGCCGTATCCCGCGCCATCACTGAAAGGGTTAGGCGCGGAAGGGCCAGGCGGTTCGCTGCGACTTCTAGCGTGCATCTGGAGTGATCATGTATTCTTAGTAGTTCTCCAGCATTAATATTGATGCTCACAGAGCAGCAGTCAGGCTCTGTCTGGACGTGAGACCGTGGACGGTCAAGAGGTCTTCAGTTGCCTGAGGAGTGAGGGCAAGGTGAATATGACAACTCGCAGACTGGCCTAGTTAGTCCCTTTGCTTTCGTCAAGGTCCTACACAAATAGTCCCGCTTCCGGCTACAGGCGTGTATTTTGCAGTCCATCAAGTAATCTTCATGATCATCTATCATGTCTTAGTGTCACTGCAGATATGATGTTTATACCTTAAGGTTGAAACAAGACTTTGTGTCCTCTATAATAAAACAATTGATGGATGCCTACATGTGCAGCATGGGGATCTAGGGCAATAATAGCGCCGACAATCATTAATGAAAGGACAGGATACTTAGATATGGCGAATCATTATCGCTTCAAAGAAAGGAGGTCTTCTTTGCCAAGCATAGTGGGTTTAAAAATAGCAAACCCGGAAAGTCCGGCAACGCATTGATCCATGTCAAGTCATATCCAGAAGCGCTGACAGCTTCTGCTCAGTATCTAGATAGGTAGCATTGCCCGTGTCCTCCTGACGGAGACTTTTACTTTGACTGACACGACCGGCAACTCGAGCTACCAACATCCTCATCCTGTCGAGCTCCTTTCCAAGCTCGCCATCTCTGGTTACCAAGTTCGGTTGGATGTTGCTTTGCGGGTCCTTGAACGGCTCAAGGAGCGCCTGCAGCCTTTTGTACTCCGCAAGCCGCCGTTGCTGTTGCTGACGCTGTTCGTCTAGCTCGACGAGGCGAGTGCGTAGCTGCTGGTATCTCGGGGGATATCAATAACTGGACCATCAAGCACCATCTGCAATACGGCTGACTCCTTACCTCTGTCTTCCCTCTTCATCAGCAGATTCACTCTCCCACTCGAGTGGGAGCTTCGATATATTCCTGAAAAGTGTCAGCCTGCACCTGGTAGGAGTGCTTAAATAAGATCAAGACCTACAAATGGTTTGAGAGATCAGTTCCCTGCTCGACCCCTTTCCCATGATAGCCTAGACCATGCAGATCCTCATGAACCGAGTTCCAGTAGAGGCTTTCAATCTGTCGCGCAACATGGTGGATGGCTTGAGATGAGTAGACTACGCGATTATGTTGTTTCAAAACAGAATGCACTGGATTTTGTCAGACGCGAACGAGGAAACCTCAATGAATAATCAGGTGCTGTCCATACATTTCTGCAATGCTTCCTCGACCGCTTTGTCACTCAGATCACCTTCATCTGATGGGACTCCATAGGCTCTCCAGCCTTCTTGAGGTTCAAGCGCGGCCGATAGTATCCGTACCTGAGTTCGTACGAAGGAGGATTTCAGCTCTGAAATTGTCCGAGAAGTGTCCATGGTTCATCAAGAACCACGTCCCATTGTTGCGCCTCGTGGGACGAATGTCAGATTAATTATAACGTTGATAATAAATTGATGTCGCGTTCTTGTCGCGAAACTGTTATCGATAACGGGTGTCCACGTGACCTTCCCCGCGAATCGAAATCACCGCGGTTGATCTTAAGCCACTACTGTATCATCGACTCTACAAGTACATGTCCATTGTCCACCCGGTCGGTTAGAACGGCCGCTAATAGACAGGAATTCCGTGAATGGGCTATATCTATCGGGATACCGATCACATCGATCATAGTAACGAGGTCTCTAGCCGCTAGTCGCAGATGTAATCGTGTTGTCCTCGGTCTAAGCGATGCGACAGGGCTCCTTCGCGCGGAGCCTCGGTAATTCGCCGACTAGCATTACGATCAGTCAGGAACGTCCGCTTCTGCACGCGGTTTAGCTATCTCCATACGCTTCTATATCAGACAGTTTCACATATGATATCTGTCTAGAAGACGTCTTTTTATTTAATATCAACATGGCTGAAAATAGGCGCCCTGTGGCCTTGTTGTTTGACATTGGGGGAGTCTGCGTAAGACCATCAATCAGGAGTCGAGACACCCAAAACGCTGGACACTAATAATCTCCCAGGTAGCATCACCCTTCCAAGCTATTCTAGACTATGAGCGCGCCAACAATATTCCACTCGGGTGGGTGAATTTCAGTATCTCGCGAACTGCCCCCAATGGAAGCTGGCACAAGCTGGAGCGAGGCGAGATCAAATTGGACGCGGACTTCTTCGCGGCATTCAATCGGGATCTACGAAATCCAACACTCTGGCAGCAATTCCATGAAAGACTTCAAAAGCGAAAACAGACCGACAATAAATCGACATCGGTCCCGCCACTACCAGAGATCGATGCAGAATGGCTATTCTGGGAGATGATGCGAGTATCGCAGACACCTGATCTCTACATTTTTCCAGCCCTGAAAAAACTCAAGGCATCCGGGCAGTTTTTGATCGGTGCACTATCGAACACGGTTATCTTTCCCGATGGCCATCCCTATAATAACGAAAATGATCCGAATGGACTCAAAGCGCAGTTTGATTTCTTCATCTCATCCGCCCACTCTGGCCTTAGGAAGCCGGATCCCAAGATCTACGCATTTTCATTGAAGGAGATAAACCGGGTGGCGAAGACACGCGGGATCCAGGAGGTTGCACCCGCGGATGTCGTTTTCCTGGACGATATCGGGGAGAATTTGAAGGCGGCCAAGAAGGCAGGAATAAGAACGCTGAAAGTCGTTCTGGGTAAGACTCAGGATGCGGTCAGAGAATTGGAGCAGATTACCGGTTTGAGTCTTCTAGAAAGCGAAGAGAAAGCTCGACTGTAGACGAATGGGTTACAGCTTTTTACCGCAGTTATTGTAGAGATATGCGTTCATCCCCGCAGTCTTATGATTGTTCAAGCTCTCAATGCATATCTGCCATGTTCTGATGATTAGCAAAATCCATGTAATATTATTTATCTGACCTCCTGTTCTGATGAAAGTATCTCAGGAGTAGAAGTGCATTTCGGCTTACTGTACTTCCCGTGAGGCTCGTCGTCGCCGACCCCAAAGCCAGCGCAACTTTTGGATGCAGTCACGCACGCTAAGCGAATCCCGCCCACAAATTTGAACCCACGAAATTTCCCACCGTCACTTTTTCTTCAAGCAGCCAACGTCGACAATACAGGGCCGTCAACCTCGACAACCGACAAGATGGTGAGTTTCACTGCCATTGTGCATCGCCAGAGTGCGATTGCAACCTCCTGAAAACCTCCTCCTCGTTGCAGGCGATGGCCTGTGGGAAAATAGATATGGGTCTCTGCAAGATGCTTCGGAGAGGGGGCTTCTGAAGCGCAAATTGCTGACTCGGATGGATTTTCTGTAGCCTTTCACCAAGCTTGTCAAGAACAGCGCGTACTACAGGTGAGTGTCAGATCCTCGAAAAACAATTTATTTTTTGTTTCCAGCGCATTTTGCTGACTTGCCCCAAGTCGCTACCAGACCAAGTACAAGCGCCGTCGCGAGGGTAAGACCGACTACTACGCCCGTAAGCGCCTCGTCACCCAGGCCAAGAACAAGTACACCTCTCCCAAGTACCGTCTGGTCGTCCGCTTCACCAACCGCGACATCATCACCCAGATCGTCTGGTCCGAGATCACCGGTGACAAGATCCTCGCTGCCGCCTACTCCCACGAGCTCAAGCGCTATGGTATCACCCAGGGTCTGACCAACTGGGCCGCTGCCTACGCCACTGGTCTCCTGCTCGCTCGCCGCACCCTGAAGAAGCTCAACCTCGATGAGCAGTTCACCGGTGTCGAGGAGGCTGACGGAGAGTACACTCTCACTGAGGCCATCGAGACCGACGATGGCACTCGCCGCCCCTTCAAGGCTTTCCTTGACGTTGGTCTGGCCCGTACCTCCACTGGTGCCCGTGTCTTCGCTGCCATGAAGGGTGCCTCCGACGGTGGTATCTTCATCCCCCACTCCGAGTCCCGCTTCCCCGGTTTCGACATTGAGACCGAGGAGCTCGACGCCGAGACCCTCCGCAAGTACATCTTCGGTGGTCACGTCGCTGAGTACATGGAGGGTCTCGCCGACGACGACGAGGAGCGCTTCAACTCCCAGTTCGTCAAGTACATCGAGAACGACATCGATGCCGACTCCCTCGAGGAGATCTACGCCAACGCCCACAAGGCCATCCGCGAGGACCCCTTCAAGAAGGATGAGGAGGCCGGCGAGAAGAAGTCCAAGGAGGAGTGGAAGGCCGAGAGCAAGAAGTACCGCAGCGCCAAGCTGTCCCGCGAGGAGCGCAAGGCCCGCATCGAGGCCAAGATCCGCTCGCTCGCGTAAATGTGAGCTTAGGACGACAACAAAAATGTACTCACAGTTATGCTGCTGTGTCGAAAATAAATAAAAAAAGTATTCTTCAGAGATACCTGTATGCCTACGGGCAGATTTTTTCTCGTTTGGTCAAGGGTTTACGGGTTACGGGAATCAGCGTCACATTGTTTTCGGAGCATCTTAGTTCGGTTTACCAAGGGAAAGTCATTCAAACAGTTCTACCTGCTCCGAGACGGTCCATTGCAGTCTCCTTACGCATCATCCGCAGTAACGTCGTAACGCAGTACTATATCTGCCATCCAACCACACTTGTAGCAATACTCCCTCCATTTACCTACTCCGTAGTGTGCTACATAGATACTTAGCGCATGTCTCTCACCGCCCTTGCGAAGGTTGCGTTCTTTCGCACCTGGATCTCAGACCTCCTGACTTGCTATTGTTCTTAAACATCCTCTGATCTCGACCTTAAATTCATAAAATACATTGCAGAGCTTCAAGAATGTATCCCGATGATGAAGCTTGCAAAAGAGCGAACACCTTGTACATTTTATGGACAAGGAACCTGCGACAGTGTTCAGCTGATCATATAGCAGCAAAGCTCGCCGCACAACATCGACAGGAGATCCCAACGAAGGCCATTCATTGCAGGGACGGAGCCTATAATCGCTGTTACAGAATAACATTTCAAAAAGGACCAGATGCAATCGTACGGTTTCCCATCATGGGAAGAGTTGCATTGAGGAAAGAAAAGATCAACGACGAAGTGGCCGTGATGGCGTACATCGCCCAATCAACTTCTATACCCATTCCTGCAGTTCGCGGGAATGGTGTTAGTGGCTCGGGACCTTATATCGTGATGGACTTTGTTAGCGGAAATCTGCTCAGTGATCATCTACAAGCTCCTCTTCGAGACAATCGAGAACCAGCGATCCTGGACCCTGGCATCAGTGAGCACAAGTTACGAGCTGCCTATCGTCAAATGGCATACATAATTCTAAAATTACATCGGTGTCAATTCTCTCATATTGGGTCCCTGGTTAAAGACGACCGTGGAGGCTGGTCTATTGGAACACGACCGTTTACGCATAACATCAACGAGCTTCTTACTTATGCCAATTTCCCCCCATCGGCTATGCCCCAAGGAACGTTCTCAACTGCTACTGAATATTTTCTGTCACTTTCTGAGATTCATATGCAACATCTGAAGACACAAAGAAACAATGCAGTTTACAATGAGGCAGACTGCAGAAGAAAGTACGTGGCGCGCTGTCTTTTCAGGAGAATTGCGCGCAATTTCTCTACTAGCTACAACAATGGTCCTTTTAGCTTATTTTGTGATGATCTACGTCCTTCTAATGTGATTGTGGACTCCAATCTTGATATCAAAGCAGTTATCGATTGGGAGTTTTGTTATGCAGCGCCAGCAGAATTTACCCATTGCTCACCGTGGTGGCTCCTCCTTGCAAATCCCGATGACTGGCCAGGTGGTTTAAACGACTTTGCGACGCAATATATGCCACGCCACAATGTCTTTCTTGATGTTTTGCGGGAATGTGAGAGAGAATTGGCATATGATATTACAATCGACCATACCCTCTCAGAACGTATGCAGCAGTCGATGGATAATGGAGATTTCTGGGTTTGCCTCGCCGCAAGGTCTAGCTTTGCCTTTGATGATATTTACTGGAATTTTATCGATCAGAGGTATTATGGGGAATTTACCACACTGGAGGATCGCGTTGAACTCCTGGAGAAAAGTGAACGGGCTGAGCTTGATAGATTTTTCAAACAGAAAACAGAGCAAGCTGCAGAACGCAAGTTGGATCCCTATTGGACAGTGGATGAAATCATTGCCTCCTAGGCTATTTTGTGTCTAGTTGACGTGAGAACTTTGGCCTTGAGAGGTTTGCTCTTAATTCAATATAGCTTTGCTGGTTGCTTATACTTAATTCCTTATGGGTTTGCTGCAGAAATCCCCCCCCTTTTTTTTGGCCGACCACATTGACACGACCCTACCAATGACTACTTGTATACTTCATATTTAGCTGTATCCAGTGACTATCTCTATCATGAGGATGCGCCCCTTTCCTTGCCGCTGCTTCAAAGCTGCCGGAAGCTCCTAGAAATGGAATTAGATGGACCGCTGATGTAGATGCATAAGAAAAGCACGCAGCTAATAATTACCGTTCAGGGGTTTATACCTGTGTATCTATAAGAGCATCATGTCTCAGATCTATATTTGATATCATCTGATGTGATTAGGCCACTGCAATAGGGTTAGTATAGGGGGGCAATAATAATAGGAGAAGATGGTTCCCTGTACCATAAGCAGAAGTATGGTATAGGGGTCAGCAGTAGCGGGGCCAGTCGACGGCAGTTAAGGCGGCAAACCGATTCGCGGGGGCAGTTAGTATTTTAGCGGAATGATAGAGGCAAAAGGTCTCGACCGAAGCCTCACTTTGCCATCCCATCCCGTGGGCCCTTTTTGCTCTATGGTATGATAGTAATGGTACATACTGTACTTCTGAGGACAGGAGGAATAATAATAACTAGTTAATAGTCGAATATTTAATTGATCCTTCTAACTTGTTCTGTAATGCTCGATCACGCATTGGTAGTTATACTGTTTTTGAGTAACTTAGCATTTGTGTAACTTCCAAGGCGTACCCGAGGCGCACTGAGGCTCACTGGTTCAGATATTTGGCTCAACTCAACAGGTGGTCCAAGAGTGGTTCGCTTGCAGATCCGTGGCGAGGAGGAGAATCACTCGATATTATTATTCAGACCAGATCGATGTTAAGTTACGACCATCAGCTGACTTATGGAATTTACGGTACTGCCAGCTTCTTTCCACTCTTTCCACTCTTTCCACCACACAGAATGACGCTGGGAACCACAGGTAAACGTCATGCTTCGCCCATCGGCGGCAACGTCGGGCCCGCAAAAGTGCAGACTAGGCAGGCGGTGTGGTGCGTGGCCTGTAAGCCAAGAGATAGCGCCCTGTAAGGGACGGTATCGGCATGGTATCGACACCGTATCGAAACGAGGCCGTTACACAGTCTCGTGCGTTCTCTTCGAGACTTTCGAGCATGCGAGATGGTCCAGTGGAAAGGAAGATAATAGAATGTGTTACTCGTATTCAGGCCTTCTAGTGCAGATCGCAGTCATGCCAGTGACGATTCATAGGTAGGGGTAGTTAGACTACGCAAGATATCAGCATCCACGTCGTAAACGGTCTCTTCCTTGACTCTGGGCCAACACGGCCTTCCCGGCGAATCTTGTTGCTTCTCGATCCCCGGGCGCGCCGTCTCTCGACCCGGCTGCATATACCACCTCATCGCCCTCGTCCAGCTGTCCGTAATCGTCTATCCCTAATCATATTATTATTACAGCTTCCAACCAACTAACTAGTTCTTGTCTGCTTCTCACCGGTCTCCTACCACCATATATCCCTCCCCCACTCCACTCGCCTCCAGTCTTGAACTATGTCCGCTCTGTTCCGCCGCGCTCCGATGACGGACATGGTCATGAATCTCCGCTTGTGACGCTGCAAAAAAAAAAGAACGCTCCGCGATTCTAGCACACAGACCAATTCTTCCCTTCCCTCTTGTCTGGAGAGTGTTGCAGCAGGCATCTCACTGACTCGCACGACCTCCCACTGCACCATTTCCCTCGTCGCGTGACCTCAACCTTCACTGAGAATGCGCCTGACTGTATAGTTGAGGGCTCATTGCTCACCGCATTCCAGACACCGCATTTATATATACCCATATATATATATACTCTCCAGACGAGGCTGTGGCCAGCTCTTCTTCTTGGCTAATACAGTCGCTTTGGACGCCAAGATGGACAGTGTCGAGACGGTGGATGTGAGCTGGCTTCATCATTCGCGAAAAGGTACGGAGCTGGCTGAGTCGACGAGGCCCCGCTCCATACAGTTGGAGGCGATTCGTCCATCTTAGTTGATTGTGGTCAATTGCTGATGCTCCTTTCATGCAGATACCCTGTCCAGAACCAAGTCAACATCGTCAGCCATTAGCGATAAATCGGGATCGAGTGTAGAGACTACGGAGACACAGACCGCCGCGAAACCGCTTTCCTCAAATGTAAACCATCTCACGTCAGCCACCAGGAAATCATCACCGGATCAGCAATCACAGACGGTCTCTAGGTCGCAGGACGACCTGAAGGCTGGGTCCGTTGGTCAGACAGCAGGAGAGAATAAAGGCTCTACGCAGACGCCGGGTTCACAAAATGCCACTCCAAAGCCCGCTGGCAGTACGGCGCCAGTACGGCAACCCAGTAGACGCCCTTCGTGGATCTCGAATCTGAGCTCCAAGTTCTCCTCCTCTGCATCTAGCCCCCCTGCGCAGAACAATCAAAAGGAAAACTCAACTCCTCCGAGACCTATTCCACCTACTTCGAGACTGGACTTGCCCAACCCGTTTGGTGCAGCCTATTCCCCGAAAGACAAAGAGGAGAAGAATGGAGATGGGCCAAACCCCTTTATCTCGAGCTCCCCGCGAAGCGGGTTTCTCCACAATGCTCTCCGGAAATTGTCCTCGTCAAGCACAAACGGGTCCGGTAAGATGGCCACAAACGGTGTGGTGTGCCAGCGTCGTGTGATGAATGTGAACCAGAATCGCGACAGGTGCAGAGTTCCAGACCTGAACCAATCGAAACTGAAGCGTGTCGCATTCTGTGTCGATGTGGAAATTGCGGGCATTTCTCGTCGAGACTCGGACGATGAGAAAGCAGACTCCCGCCCGAAGAAGGCCGACGTGAGGTCTAAGGAGAAGGGCGAGGGAGAGGCGCTGAAACACCCTCAGGCTGTTCTGCCTGAGAAAGAGAATAAGGCCGTCGCCACAGGCTCGGGGAAGGGGCCAACGCAGGAGAATGGAAGCCAGGGCGACGCTAAAACAGATGTCCCGACCAAGGAGCCGACGAGAAAACAAGAGAAGAAGAAGCGGTCAGAAGAAGAGCGCAAGGAACGTAAAGAAAGAAAACGACGACTGGCGGAGGCAAACGGCTCGATTCCCATGCAGTTGATATGGGGAGAAGACGATGATGAGAGCTCGAGTGCGCCTACGTCTGGCACCGGCCGCTCCAGAACGCAGAGTCAGCCGACTACCGATCCCGTGAGAATATATCGGCGGTGTTGTCAGCTTCGTGAAACCCCGGTCTTGAAGAAGCTTGTTGAGCAGATTTCATCTCCTTCGTCTACCCTTGCGGAGTCTCCAGGGACCGTTGCCGTGCTAGATCTCACCGATTTCCCCATGAGCCTCGAAGACATCATCACGTTTAGCGACTGGCTTGCAGTGGTACCGGTAAGAAAACTCATACTGGAGAATTGCGCGCTCACGGACGAAGGCGTCCGCTCGATCCTTGCCGGTCTGTTGGCCACCAAGACCGCAGAACAAGCTAGGTATCGTCGGAGGAGATCACGGAAACCCAATCTTCAGACCGATCCCAAGGAAGAGAGCTTCGGTGTGGTTGAGAAGCTGTCCTTGAAGAAGAACCCCAAGATCGGCCCAGAGGGCTGGCGGCACATCTGTCTCTTCGTACACCTGTCAAAGTCTCTCAAGGCAATTGATCTCTCCGGCATTCCGTTCCCAAGGCCCCCTGCTGCCGCTAATGGCCCGGGATCGTTGAACCGGACCGAGTACCCTGGCGCAGATATTGGTGCCGTTTTCTCAACTGCTTTGGAGAAGCGGTTCGGGGGTAGTCATCTGGAGGAGTTGTTGCTGAGCGAATGTCGACCAGCAACTGGTGACGTTGGAAAGATCTGTGATGCTGCCGTTGCATTCGGTCTGAGGAGACTTGGTCTTGCGAATAACGAGCTGACCAGGGAAGGCCTCCAGCATGTGGTCCGCTATCTACAGTCTGGAAAATGCGAAGGTCTCGACCTTGGTGGAAATCCTCTGGAAGATCATCTTGACCTCTTGCCATCTGCTTTCGATAGCAAACACCCTCTCTACGCCCTCAGCTTGGCCGACTGTTCGCTCACACCACCAACTCTTGCGCCGTTGCTCCAAGCTTTTGTTCGCTTACCTAACTTCCGGTTCGTCGACCTGTCGCACAACCGTGGTCTCTTCTCGTCGCAGCCAGATGCCCTTATCATGCTGAGGCGATACTTGCCCAAGATGCCGTTGCTCAAGCGCATTCACTTGGCTGATGTGGATCTATCTCCCGACCATGCCATCGCACTGGCTGAGATTCTGCCAGAATGCCCGAGTCTTTGCCATCTGAATATAATGGAAAACTCGCAGATCAGAAGACTTGCAGAGGCGGCCGATCCTGCCAGCCAAGAGGAGGCGTGTGCTGTGTATGCCTCGCTGATGGCTGCAGTACGTGTCTCCCGCACCATCATCGCAGTCGATATTGAAGTTCCCACTGCGGAGAGTAACGAGTTCGTCAAGGCTCTGGCGTCCCAGATCGTGGCGTACTCACTCCGGAATTTGGAACGCAGCTCTATGGAGGAGGACCTTTCTGGTTCTACGGATGCCGGGACGGAAGGCGACGTCCCTATACCAGAGATCCTGCAACATGTCGTCGGTCACCTTGATGGAGAAGAACTGGGAGAAGAAGATGACGATCCTGCACCAGATGAGGATTATGTCATTGGAGGCACTGGTGTCGCGAAAGCTCTTGGAGTCTGTCTGGGTAACGCAGACCATCACCATTCCGACAGTTTGGACTTTTCCGCTCCCCCCAGCGGCACCACCACGCCGAGACATCGGAAGAGCCGGTCCCGACCTCCCAAGAGGCCTCGTGATATGTCTAAGAATTTGTTGGTAGCTGCCCGCAAGATTCGTTTGCGGATCCAGTCAGCTCTGGTCCGTGAAGACCGAGCTGGTAACGACACGAACTACCGGCGTCTACAATTCCTTGATTACACATTGCAGAAAATGATCCAGCGCTTTGAATATGAATACCCTGAGACACGCGTTGCCGCGCCGCCGCCACCACCAGCTCCTCGTGAGGACACATCTTCCCAGCATTCTGACGAAATCAATGATCAAGGAATCTCTGGCGGAAGTCCTCCGTCTGGAACCAACTTCGATGACGAAACCGCCATTGACGACGAAGATACTGAACACTACGTTATTGGAATATCACGTAGCAGCTCAAATACTTCCCTCCACTCGCGTGCCCTGACATCTGAGGAAGGTCATATCCATCGCCTTGGCCAGAGTATCCGCCGTGACTTCCTCAAGGACTACCCTGCCGCCAACCTATCTTCGTCTCCACTCGATGATTCCCACATTGCCTCCCTGCGGGAGAAGCTTGAGCGTTTGCGTGGTGAACAGATACGCTCTCGCGTTGAAAGCGTAGGTCCGGACAAGGCTCTCGAGGAGCTGGGCTGTACCATGGAGGAGCTCTGGTTGATCCAGAAGCAGGACGCGGAGGCGTTCCAGAAATTTAAAGAGAGCCAAATCGCTGCTCAGATCAACGCCGGCATGAGGCCAAGCCCTTCTGTCGACGAAGAGGCAGTGGATAACAGCGCCATCGAGTAACCGTGACCGTGTTGTCGTCATCGAGTTATCCACTAGCGTCGTGCCAGATCCTTCCCGAAGGCTTCTTGACATGCTCTATATACTTTCCGGTTACAACATCTCACCAGTCCATCTCGGATGGGACGCCTTTTGTACATAGTTTCCACTCCGTGTGACATGATTTGTTTTATCTTATTTAATCTACTGGCTCTTTGCCATTGGTGTATTCTATCTGGGCGATGCCGTTACTATTTGGGCGAATCTCAATGCAAGCGATTGTGTGATACCAGACGGCAGTGGTGTGGAAGGACCATGTCGTCCCAATTTATTTTGATTAGTGCTTATTTATCTTATACAAAGTTAAGTTAGCTGACATGGTTAACTGACTAATATCTGCGCTGCTTCTTAGGTGAGCGGTTAGGGGTCTTTGGGTTGTTTTTTTCCTACCATGTATTATGCCTGTGGAAGCACAGGAAAGGCGGTAATTGTGTGTGTATTTTGGTTTAACTGGCATGTCACCGTCGCGGTGGTGTTACATATTATGTTAATGTGGAATGTAGATACGTATCTAGATATGATATGTATACATTTGACAGGCGGGTCGCTTATGTCATAATCCGGGGTGAAACCCGGAGAAAGCAGATCGAGATAGTTAACTTGTCTGCGGGCAGAGAGAGATTCTATAGTTAATTAGTTATTACTTATGAATTATTAATGGATGTGATCTTCGCAGCGACTGGGGAATTATCATGACAACAATGTAAATTATCTCTTTATCCCTTGGCTGAGCAGACGTTCTCTCCTCATCCTCGGCAGTGACTTTCTGCCTGTCGTTCACATGCCCGACAGAGACACCGCCAACCGTCTCGAACTCCCCTCCATCTCCGAGCTGATCTCACTCAAGTCTTTCGACTGCTTACATCAAAGAATGCTCTGTGCCTTTTCTTCTGACTGGACTATCCATCACCGTCGATACGGCACCAGCTTTCGGCCATGGCAGCACAGTCCAAGCTGCTGCCCCCTGAGCGGTCCCTCCGGCACCTTCTCCGCACCGTCACGGACCTGTATCTGAAGCACCGCACCCGGGTCTCGCGGGGACTTTATCTGGCCTTGGCACTTGCTCTTGCGAAGCGCATCCATAATGCTGTCGCAGAGCAGAAAGCCGCCTCGCAGCGTCAGGCCGAGAGGCGGGGACGACCTGGCACCAGCAGCTTGGGCGGCGATGCAGGCACCTCCAGGAAGAAGGTCGAGCTGAACCGCGAGTTTCTGCGGAACCTGCTGCGCTTATTGAAGATTGTGATACCGGGATGGAAGAGCAAAGAGCTGCGGTTGCTGGTCAGCCATAGTGTGTTCTTGGTGTTGCGGACGATGCTTAGTTTGTATGTTGCGGAGCTGGATGGACGCCTCGTCAGTAACTTGGTGCGTGGGAAAGGGAAGGATTTCCTCTTTGGTCTGGTTTGGTGGATGATGGTGGCTGTTCCTGCTACGTTTACGAACTCGATGGTAAGTCGTTGCTTGAGTCGTGGTAGTGGGTGGTGAATCGCTGACGGGGCGTGTTTTGTTTCCCTAGCTCTCGTATCACCAATGTCGGCTGGCCCTGCAGTACAGGAAACGTCTGACTGAACATGTCCACGACAAATACCTTTCCAATATGACTTTTTACGCGATATCTGCGCTCGATGATAGGATCAAGAATCCCGATCAGCTGATCACTGTCGATATCGCGCGCTTTTCGAACAGCTTGGCCGAGCTGTATTCCAACCTGGCCAAACCGATCTTGGACATGGTCATCTACAACTACTCTCTATCGAAGACTGTTGGTGGAGAAGGCCTCTTCCTGATGAGCTTGCTGGTGCAGGTGTCGGCTAATGTCATGCGCATGCTGACGCCGCCGTTCGGCAAATATGTGGCAGACGAGGCACGGTTGGAGGGCGAGTTCCGCTTCCAGCATACGAGATTAATCGACTACAGCGAAGAGATCGCGCTGTACCACGGCCACGAGGCTGAAAAGGATAACTTGGATAAGGGCTATTTCACGTTGATTAAACATGTAAACCGCATCCTACGCCGGCGGTTATATCACGGCTTTATGGAGGACTTTGTCGTGAAATACTTCTGGGGCGCTCTGGGCCTGATTCTTTGCAGTTTCCCTGTGTTTTTCAGGATCCCTGGCCAGGTGACTCAGACAATGGGCGATCGGACAGAAAGTAAGTGCCGCGTACTTTGCAGATCCTCGACGCAGTATCTAATGCTTGACAGGCTTCGTCACAAACCGACGCATGCTGCTCTCCTCGTCAGACGCCTTTGGCCGTGTGATGTTCTCCTACAAGGAGATTTCGGAGCTGGCGGGACACACCGCTCGTGTCTCCTCGTTGCTGGATGTGATGGATGATCTCACGGCCGGTCATTTCGCGAAGAAGTTGGTTTCTTCTGCATCCACAGAAGAGAATGCAGCTGTGCTGGCGGGCCGTGGAACCGTCGTCGAGAGCGACTATATCGAATTTACGGATGTCCCGATCGTCTCACCTAACGGTGATGTATTGGTGAGAAAGCTGTCTTTCACTGTCTTCCCAGGTGATCATCTTCTTATCGTCGGACCGAACGGCTGTGGAAAATCATCCCTCTTCCGGATCCTTGGTGGCCTGTGGCCGGTCTATGGAGGCACTGTCAAGAAACCCAGCTTCGAAAACATCTTCTACATCCCTCAGCGACCCTACCTCTCGCGGGGAACTCTCCGACAGCAGGTTATCTACCCGGACACCGTGCGGGACATGCGTTCCAAGGGGGTCACCGATGCAGACCTCTTCGACATCCTGGCAACTGTCGAAATCGCTTCCGTTGTGGACCGCCCTGGTGGTTGGGAAGCCGAGGAGGAGTGGCGTGATGTTCTGTCGGGGGGACTTCAGCAGCGGATTGCCATGGCCCGGTTATTCTACCACCGACCAAAATTCGCCATCCTCGACGAGTGTACATCTTCGGTGACTCTAGAGATCGAGAAGGTGATGTATGAGACAGCCAAGAAGTTGGGCATTACCCTGATGACTGTGTCCCACCGACGGAGCCTCTGGCAGTACCACAAGAAGATCCTCCAGTTTGACGGCCAAGGAAACTATGTCTTCACCGGACTGGACTGGGAGCGCAGATTGAAGCTTGAAGAGTAGGTTTTCCCCTTTGGTCGAAAGCTATAACTAAACCTGTTACTGATTGTTTTACAGTGAGAAAGAGGAGATTGACCTGCAACTTCGAGCGGTGCCTGAATTGCAGCGACGCGTTGCCGAGCTCACTGCCGCCTGAGCTGCTACCACTCCGCAGTCTCGCTGCACCTTTTAGATGTCAACTCGCTCACACACACAAGTTCCTATAGAACACTTCTCCATGGAATCTCATATTCCGTCTTGCTCAACAGAGCAAGACCCCAATTCGGAAATAGCCGATTGAAAATACACGACTTTCCAACCACGTCTCAACCATACACCACGCTCAACGAGGCTTATATCAGAACCGATTCGCTTCCCACACGCAAAGGGTATCGAGTCCTGGATCTATTCTTCGTCAAATCCCACGTCGAAGCATATGAAACCAGCTTCATCAACTCCCCGGATCCTTCATCAACACGATCAATGTGTCAATGGGGAGACACAAATGTGAGAAAGAGAAACGGCCCGTTAGATCCTCTCATGAACATCTTCGCCAACGGGTCCAAACCGCCGACCACCTTTCTTCTTCAATAACAACTGTGTGGCTTTGCCGTCCAGTGTCCCGCATATAGGCACAACATCGACCTACTAGCTACCTAGGTACCAGGATATCTTGCTGACGATATATACACCCCAAGTCTGGGAACGTCAGTATGTGTGTGATCCAACACTGAATGAAAATATGAAAGTCATATCATCATGAACATCTATAAACGATCTACCCATGTGTCATCTATCATTCCTATACAGTTTTTACTTTTTTTGGAAATTAATGTCTTTTTACATTCATACATCATGTATCATGTATTATGGTATCACATAGAAATGATATGATAGATGGGAACTCTTATGCTGCTTCTTTTGACTTGTTATTACTCGTGTACTGTGTCAGAGTAAATGGAAAATTAGCAGGAAAAAAAAAAAACACTGATCCACAAGATAAACCATAAGATAAACGCTCGTAAATTATGATAAAGTAGGTAATGTTTGGTTACTTAATAACTAACAATTCCATAAAATTCTCCCTCTGCTACCCGCTCAGGCATACCATACCAATGACGATTTAACCAGTCACATCCAACGGCTCCACGTTCCAAATACTATCAGCATACTCATTAATAACCCGATCAGAAGTAAAGAACCCCATACGAGCCACGCTCGTAATACTCTTCGTAACCCACTCATCCTGATCCTTGAACGCTTCATCTACGACGCTCTGCGCCGTGATATATGAGTGGAAATCGTCCGAGACGAGGTAATAATCGCCGTGTTCGGCGATCGAGGAGAGTAGGGCGGAGAAGTCGTTGACGTCGCCGAAGGTGCCGGAGCGGATGGCGTCGAAGACTTTGGTGAGGTCGGGGTCGAGTTTGAGATCGTTTGCGTAGAGGTGTTTGTGACGGAGTTCTTCGATGTCTTCGGCTAGGTTGCCGAATAGGAAGATGTTTTGTTCGCTGATTTCGCGGGTTATTTCGATCTGGATTATTTTGTTAGTGGTTTAGGTTTAGGTCTATATGTATGTATACACGAGCTGTTGTTGTAAGTCACGAGATAGGGGAGGGAGGAATGCTTACATTCGCTCCATCACATGTTCCGATAATGAGGCCTCCGTTTAGGACAAATTTCATATTGCTTGTACCGCTGGCTTCGGTCCCGGCTGTGGAGATGTGCTCGCTGATATCAGAGGCTGGGATGATAATCTCTGCTTTGCTGACGTTGTAGTCTTCAACAAAGATAACCTTGAGGAGATCGCCGACGTCGGGGTCTTTGTTGACTACCGAAGCGACGTTATTGATCAGATGGATGACCGTCTTGGCCATCCAGTATCCGGGGGCTGCTTTACCGCCGAAGATGGATACTCGGGGCACGAGCTTCTTGCGTTCGTCGGGCGTCATGGATTTGATAGTCAGATAGCGGTGGATAACTCCAAATATGTTGAGCTGCTGTCGCTTGTACTCGTGGATACGCTTCACTTGGATATCAAATAGAGAGCTCGGGTTCACGCTGTAACCGGTTGTGTTCTTGATATGCGTGGCAAGACGGACTTTGTTCGCGTGCTTGACGGCAGCCCAGTCGCTTCTGAATGTCTTGTCCTCTGCATGTGCTTCCAATCCGTCGAGGAGAGTGAGGTCTTTCAGGAAATCGTAACTACCCAGCTTGGTCGCGATAAGGTCCGCAAGTCGTGGGTTTGCTTGATGAAGCCAGCGTCTCGGGGTGATGCCGTTGGTCACGTTGGTGAATTTGTCCGAACCGTATATTTCGACAAAGTCCTTGAAGATAGTTGTTCTGATGAGGTCCGAGTGCAGTTCCGCGACTCCGTTGACCTTGTGAGAGCCGATGATTGCCAGATGGGCCATGCGGACCATTTTCGGATGGCTTTCTTCAATGACCGATACTCTTGCCAGCAAGTCCCGATCTGTCGAGAACTTCTTCTCAACCGACTGTAGGAAGAACAGATTAATGTCGTAGATAATCTGCAGATGACGTGGGAGCAGATTCTGGAACAGAGGTACGGACCACTTCTCGAGGGCCTCTGGTAAGACTGTATGGTTTGTGTATCCAAAGGTGTTTACCACAATGTGCCATGCCTGATCCCAGTCAAGGCCTTCGACATCAACTAGCAGGCGCTGCAGTTCGACTATGGCCAGCGTCGGATGGGTGTCATTGAGCTGGATGGCGATCTGGTCTGGGAACTCGCTCCAGGCTCGCTTGGTCTTCTTGAATCGTCGAACAATATCATACAACGAGGCAGCGCACCAGAAATACTGCTGCTTCAAGCGTAGCTCTTTACCTCGATCCAGGTTATCGTTGGGGTACAGAACAGCAGAGATGGTCTCTGCTCGCTGCTGGTCGGCGACGGCACTTTCGTACTCTCCCGAGTTGAACTTCTGAAAGTCGAATTCGCCGCTGGAGGCCTTGCTGGACCACAATCGGAGGTTGTTTGTCGTCGACGTCCCATAACCGGGGATGGGAACATCGTACGCGACAGCTTGGACGATCTCGCCGCCGTCCCACTCATTGATGACCTTACCATCATCATCGTGATATCTTCTTACTGAACCATAGAACTGGACATCCACGGTGATTTCGTGCCTGGGGAACTCCCATGGATTGAAGTCCAGCCAGTAGTCTGGGACTTCGACCTGGTAGCCGTTCACGATCTCCTGCTTGAAGATACCGTAGCGATAGCGCAATCCATAGCCCCATGCGGGATAATTCAAGGTTGCCATGCTGTCGAGAAGACAAGCGGCCAATCTACCTAGACCGCCGTTTCCTAGCGCAGCATCATGTTCCTGGCTGATCACATCCTCAATGCGAAATCCAAGTTCTCCCAAGCCATCTGTTGTGATTCAGTATTCAGTGACGATCATAGATCTGGTGCTTATAGCGCACCTTTAGCGACATCCTTTAGTCCTACATTAAGCATAGCGTTATCCAGTGCTCTTCCCATCAGAAATTCGAGAGAAAGATCTACTGAGAGTCAGACCCGACACATGCAAACCCCAAAAGACCTGGTGGCATACAGTATACGCGTTTCTTGTCTGCGAAGGTCTGGCGCTGCTGGGTCTTGTTCCATTCGATTATCAGCCTATCTCTGAAGGCCAGAGCCGTCCCCGAATATGCTGCTCTACTCGAGTGAGCAAGTAGTCCTAGCGAATACGAGTGCTGTCAAAACTCACAATTCATCACAGTTGAACAGAGAGCGCGCCAGGGTAGTTTCAACATGGCGAACCAGTTCTTTCTGTTCGATTGTCAGGGACTCCAATACGAATACCACAGGCATTGGTGCGAAATACCTCGAAATCATCCTTGTTTGTGAACCCTTTCGGGGACTAGAATTGATAATCAACATCAATCTCAAACCCCCAAGCTGCAAGGGTGTCGACGAAAATGCACCTACATATTTCTTCCATCTACACCGCGATCAGTGAGTCAGCTCTGCTCTCCCTGTTTCATGCATTGTATGTACATCAATGGATGGTACTTACGCCTCCCTCAACGGCTCCGGAATGCTCGCCTCGACACTCTTGATTTCCGACGGTCCAAAGCCCGTAAAGGTGCGTCTATGCTTGGGACGACTGAACCCCGGACCCACGGGACCTTGTAAGTCGGAGATGGGTGCTCCGACCGAAGGTCTCCGTTCGTGGTGGGATGAGGTAGTTGTTGATGATGATGCCATGGTTGCCTTTGTGTTGGAAACAACGGAATTCGGTTTGTTGTCTCACTGTCGATCTTATGAGTATCAGAAAGGGTTTCACGAGTGAGAAACCAGCTTAATTGCAGTAGACAGGAGCAACAGAACCACAATGTGAGGTGGAAATGAGATAAAACTTCGGATACCGCACGGTGGTATCTCCTCACCTCTTCACCCGAGAAGACCAAAAGCAAGAGGATGGAACAGTATGAAAAAGCAGGTAGGTATAGATAGGTAAGCAAAGCAATGCGGAATATCCCAATCGGGATAAACCGGTTTCAGTTCACTTGTCAGGTGAGACGAGAGTGAAGAAAAGCAAGAAGGAAACGTGATGATTGACAGGGAATTGCTCGTTGCTGGATAGAAAATGGTATGCGAGGCTCCCCAGGGTGACTTACGGAGGAACGAGTCGAGTCGACTGGATCTAGCTAGCTATTCACGCCCCGCTTGCTTGCTGAGCTCCAGCTTCTCACCCGAAGGCTGCGGAATTGAGAAAGAAACGAAGAAAATAGAATGAAGTGACAAAAAGAGAAAAAAGAGAAACAAGAGGGGTCGAGGATAGAAATGTCAGACACAGAGACAGAAGAGGGAGGGGTATTTTGCTCGTCGTGTCCACCAGGTGTAGCTAAGGTAGGTGAAGCTAGCTAGGTTCTGGCCGGGAATAGAGGCCCTTGCGAGAGGCGATGGAAGATGGGGAATCCCGCTTTGTGGCTTGATGGCGAATGTGAACCTTTCCTTTCTTTACTACATGAACAATATGGTCCGGGGTTTGGAATATTCCCTGTCGACCGTTACTAGTAGGGAAGCAAGAAGTACAGTACAATGTCTGTGTGTATACCTGATATTGAGATATCCACGAATTCAGTTCTCTAACAAGTACCTCGACTAACTAGACTGTCATGTTCTTCCATATTGCCCTGAACTGATAACCGAAAGCTACAAATCTAGTCGTCCTCACACGGGGAAGAAGATGGGGCCAGAGAAACATGGATAAGTAACTACTGTACAATGTACTAAGTTAAGCTACATAGAACACGTTCCAAAACCGAGTCTACAACAAGAACATCATCCAGAACCTCGAAATACAACCAGGAGTACAAATTCCCCAAAAATCCCCCACACGAGTTTACGTTGCTCAATCTGGGGTTCTCGCTGCATATCCATACATTAGCGCAGCATTTTCTCCCTGCTCTTTAGTCCCCCTTTCCCCCGCACGGCTGTCGGTGGCATGATCTGATGATCTTGAAAATTTCCTTCCGTCTGGGCCTAGACCTGTACCATACATTTCATGTCTCTTACGCGGATGACTGAAGAACTCAATTGAGCCAGTTCAGTGAGAATAAAGACCAGGATCCCGTTCATAGGTGATAGGTACCTAATTAATTCCCTTGGCCGCAGACGGGAAGACGTAAATACTAACATCCTTCCGTTAATCTCATCTCGTCTCCTCAATGATCTCTCTGCCATCACCACAATAAAAAAACCCTATCCTCGATCGCTATGCGATCGTCTACCTTTCTGCATTATTCCTCCCCATACCACGATACGGAGGAGTACTGTACCTAGTGAGCATCATACGACATCCACACCTTATCTTATCTACCTAACTACTTACCTAGTTCCAGATGAAGCGAACTAACTGATTCCGGAACCCACGACGAACACTCAACCTATCTATCCAAATTCAAATTCAATTTTCCGTGAACAGAACTCCAGCTAACATATATTATTACCCGTCCCGATGGTATCTACCATACTGTAATGGTTGTACGGCGGTCTCTAGACCACTAAATGGAAGATTGGTCGCATGCGGAGAGAGAGAGCCGATGGGTCCGAACAGGAAGATCCCGTCTATGGTGCAGGCTGTGGACTAAGTATAGTATGATAGTATAGTATCGTATAGTACGGATATCTAGATGACGGATCTCGCATGCGATGCGAACAGGCTGGATGGGAGATAGAGATATTATCGAAATATCCTACCGAGGCACTAGGGAGGTTAAGTAGTGCTCGATCCAAAGAGCAGTAAGTTAAGTAGCCAATCAATCTGCTTCATCTAGATATCTAGCCAAGAACAAGAAAAATCCATACCCCGATCCGTCCAGTTCCTACTCGATTTCGATAGTTCAGATCGAGAGACGGTCCGTGCTAATTACCTACGGACCGAAGGGGCTCGTCGGGCAGAACGGCAACGTCCGAACATGTGTTTTTCTAGCGTCCACCCATGCCCATGAAGGCTATCTAATGGATGACGTCTTTTCTGTACTCGCTGGACTGGGGCATCCCACAGTGCCGATCTAGCGTGAATCGTGCCAGACATGATTCAGATCGAGTGATGTTTGGGCAGGTTGAATCAGATGGTACTCATATTGGATGGGAATAACGAGATGTAGACCCCCATACTTAATTAAGGATGGGGGAGCTAGGTTGTCTACAGTAGAATAGACAGAATAGGAAGTCTTCGCCTACTATAGATCAGGAGTAAATACTTCAGATCGTTACAGTACCTAACTGTCTGCATGAAACTGCGATACTTTCACGCAACGACAACAGAGTGCGCAAAGTACGCCGTATAGATAGAGACTATTCGCGCAATTATCACCCCGCCAGCCGACGGTACCGACCTCATACGCTTTCTAACCGTCGCTGCCAAGGTCACGAGGGTTACATGGACGACGCAAAACCTGCCCTGACAGCCTCAAATGGGGGCCGATCGCAATTCGGATATCGATCGCCCCCAATCCGACACAGCCCGGGCCACCGTGTCAGTGCAACTTGCCGACCGCGTCCGCTCCAGCATAGACGTTTTGATCCCTGCAGAGCAAGACACAAGAGGCCCTAGGACAGTCAGGCAAGAGAAAAGTGGGATAAAACCAAGTTAAAGGCCAGAGAATTGAGATGGGATTAAGGATAAGAATATATTAGGCCTATATAGCAGATGTCGTGACGGTAAACAGCTCACACTGCGAGATCAATAATAATAAGGGAAGAATAGCGCATAACTAAAGGAAAGCACAACAGCCATACGCTGCACAGCCGCAAGACCACCGGCAGATAAGGAACATCCCAACACTGCAGTCGTCTAAAAATAGTCTGGACGAGAACAGGGTGCCGGTATGGGTCGCCATAAACCCCGGGCAGGACAGATGTAGGAAAGTCAGCTAAAGACCTGCTCGTGGACCAAAAAAACCTCATCACTAAACAAAGGAAAAGCATCACATGGTCCGGAAATGCAGCAAAAAGACAAACTTTTGGCTAAAAGCAATGCGTCATTAAGCTGCAACAGATATCAATGCTGGGTAAAATCAGTCGTCCTACGACAACATCTTGGAGCGGTAGATGATGTACGGATCGCCAAAACAAAAAAAAGAAAATGGCTCATATCAAGCATGCCCATAAATAACCAAACGCATTCCACCTCGGGGCGCCGAAGTATAAACCCAAAAGATGAGACCCCAGTTTAACGCCGTGTCATGTACAACAGAAAATGACCTGTTCGACCGCCCTGCCATAGGAAAGGCATCAAGAGACGATCAAAGATTAGATGTGCTCCAAGAATGACGAATATTAGGGTATATTCCTCATCTCAGCGAGAGCCTTGGGACGGTCGCTATAGAACGCCTGAATCTTTCAGGGCATTTTGTAGAATCGTCTCCTTCACGGCGGCAAAGACGAGGCGGATATTGGTGGTATCGGTCGCCTGAGTAAGACTGCGGTCACGCCACGTTAACATGCTGCTGAGTGCAGGTGCAGGGAACGGTTGGGTGACTTACTGCGGATAGAGATTCAGATGTGCACGGTTGACTTGATTGAACCGCCATAGGAGGTACTTGGCGGCCCGGTTGACATCGTTGCCGCCGGAATAATCGGGGAAGTAATTGCTTAGGGGCGAACGGGCCAGCTTCGCCCGGAATAGGTCGACCTTGTTGAGGAACAGAATGACGCTTGTCCGCATAAACCATCGAGAATTAACAACCGAATCGAAGAGCACCAGGCTCTCCATCATTCGATTCTGCCAAAAAAAATACTTAGTTTCTCTTCCGGGACAACCTGCGTATGAGGGGGGCCGAACGTACCTGATTACTTTCTTCCAACAACACCTGGTCGTATTCGCTCAACGCGACGCAGAAAATGATGGACGTGACATTCTCGAAGCAATGGATCCACTTCTTCCGTTCACTCCGCTGTCCGCCCACGTCGAACATGCTAATATCTCATGAGCCGAGTTATACATGTCTAACGGGGAGAAGCCCTTACTGAATACTAAGCTGGCCCATCGTGAATCTTGTCTCGTATATACCTGTAGTCTTCGTTCGCGCACGGAGAACGTCCGCTTCGTTGGGGATATAGTCTGGCGATGCTATTCGCTTCGATTCCTCGAAGAAACTGACTAGGTGGTGAGCAAAATGGCAGCGCGCCGCATGAATCGTCGAGCTACTTACTATGGGGCGGAATCCATCATGTAGAATTCGCTCTGATGCTCTAGGACGGTGGACGTACAGGGATCATTCCACAGATACGTGACCGCATCACCGACCTTGGGGTCCAGGGGTATATTGGGATCGGGGTCTATGTTATATTCCGAGAGATATGTCATATAATCGCGGACCTTTTGACTGGAAGGCTCCAGATTAAACTGTTGGTAAGCTCCGATGAGGGATTTCACGCAATCCATGAGGTTCTTGTAGACTGTCAACCGGCACATGGAAAGCTCTTCCACGGTGTAGCCATTTTGATGGATGATCTTCATCTGTTTGACAATGGTGGATTTTCCACTCTCTCCGGAACCTGCCCCCACCAACGCTCAGTTAGGCGTTTGCTCCTATACAGGCGCACGGGACCACTGACCAAGTAATAGAATCTTGCATTCTTTCTTTAGCCGCCTGGAATCCTCCTCGATCTTCTTGTCAATCATCTGACTTCTCTTCTTCTGCTCTGCATCGTCCGTATTCTCACTGCTGAAACAGACACCCATCTTGTCCAGCTTGGCGAGTCGCGCTCGATGAGCGGCTAGTTTCCTGTCGATATCGGTTCACGCGCACTCGAGCTCCTCCCTAGGAACGGTGGTCGGCACCAGCTCCGTGATCCGGAGAGGGGTGTGGCACCTCGGAGAGGAGATGTCGATATGGACAGGGTCGGCCACCAGGGCTCAAGGCCGCAGGAGAAGGGCCGCCTGAACAGTTCCCGTATCGATCGATGGTGACGGTGTTCGATTGCAGACCGCTACTGCACGTTGCGAATAGCTATGCCACCAGCAGTCTCGCAGAGGTGACTTTTGGCGGACAGAGACTGGATTCCCGACCACGGCGAATGCCCGAAGACCGGAAAGGAAGACAGTTTCAGTTCGCGGGGGAAATTCGAAGGAATCGATCAATCGTGAATTGCAGGCGCCAGAGAGCCAACAGGGACGGTAGGGCGGGATTGCGGTCGGCACCTCGAATACGGAGGGATGATGGTCGACGATGGGAGGGGAGCTCTGTTGGGGGTCTGTGTGTAGTGAGGAACGAGATCACTGCGGAGAGGAGAGTTGCTCTTTCGTGGTAATCCAGCAGCAGTAAGTAGTAGTATTATGTAGTTAGTTAGTGGTTAGTAGTTAGGTTGACGGCGGGATTATTGGGTGGGTAGGGCGAAACGTGGTGTTGACGACGGAGAGCACCCTAAAGGGCATCCGGCGGTCCTGGGGGGGGGGTAGCGCACGATGCTTTCAGGCGCTAAGTGAGTGGCCTTTGCTCGATTCTGATTCTGATGATGATGGTTTGTGGGGGGGTTCCCTTCTGCCCTGCGCCCGCGGGATCATGACAGTGACGGGCGCAAGCGCATGGCTTGGTGGCTCCCTGGACAACCTTGAACCACTAAGTATTACTTAGCTAGCTGGGCTGGAGCTCTCGAACCTACGGGGGAATGAATGAACTGTGAATCGTCCGCTCTGGGATAATAACACGGGAAGCTAACTCTAGTCTACTGTGCGAGACCCTGGGATTATTATTCTGCGTCGAATGGAATTTCTAAATACAGAACAGGACAGCTGATCTCTTTCTCTCTTCTTCTCTCGTTGCTGACAGGGCTGACGATGCCTCAGGGTGATGCTGGATCATCGCGGAGAGGAGTTCGGCTCACGTGCCCGACGGGTCAACCTCATTCGGGCGGAGCTGGGGAGTCGACGCCGGGCTCTCGGGGCTGCCGTGCTATGGTACTATACTTGCAACGACCAATGCACGATCTTGCTGGCGACTCACGGGTTGAGGTATATTAGCAGGCATTATTATTATTAGTAGAGTGCCGTAAATGCTCCGATAGTCAGGTCCCAAGACCTCTCTCCTCTTCTCCTCTCTCTTCTCCGCACGCAATGGTGTTTCGTCAGGCGACCGTTACTTATCAAGGGCCAAATTAAACATGTGGCATACGGCATGGTACTCCATAGCGTTCACAGTCATCTTCTTCACCGTTGTAGTATAACTATATCCTGGAGGACGTCGTTCGAATCCTGGAGCGGATCTGTATTGTATTGGCAGTAGTTCCCCTCCCTGGCAGCCCCTGTATCGTGCCTGCTAGACGACCAGAGCCCAGCTGAACGCACACCCGAGCTCCAGCTGAATTCAGGTCCAGTACTGGGGAAGTCGGCTTTATATATAACTATATGGCGGTCGGACCAAGATGCCATCACCATTTACAGCTGATGAGGGCGGCAGTCAAGCCAGTCGTCATCCCGGAAATTGATCAAAGCCACAAGTCTTAATTCCTTGGAGTTGCCCGGAACATCCCGCGCAGCAGTGATCACATTCACCAGCAACATGGGGGCATCCACCAAGCACCCGAAGTCTTTTTTTTTTCTGTTTATCAGGCGCTCGTGTCGTGTAGCTGGCTTCCAAGGCTGACACGCATCGCATCTGTTGCAGTCAAACCGGTTTGACGCAAAGCCCGAAACGCCATCCAATGAGACGGTCCCGACGGAGAGGAAACGAACAGAGCTCTCTATGGCATTGCAGCGAATGCCAACAGAAACCCTTCCTCTTTTCCGTGAGAGAACCACCAGCAAGACGCTCACGACGAGTAGTTTTTGAGTCTGTTTAAGTTCTTCGACTGGCCGGATGACTTTCCAAGGTCATCTCTCTGATCGAGTTGCGGTTGCTCTATCAGATCTCTTCTCTAGGGGCGCCGCATCCAGTGTACGGAGTAGGGGGAACACAGACGCCGGTAAGTGCCCGCTCGCGGTCCAGCCCAAATTAGGTCCCGATGATACCAATGGTGGTATCATTCTTATCGTTGTTCTTGCTCGGGATGGCAAGGATGCCAGAATGGTTCCTTGAGATAGGAGAAACTACTGGCAAAACGAGAAGGGGAGTTGCGTGCAACGATCATGAATGATGGATGTGCTTTCTGGTCCATCATTTAACGACTTCTTCAGAACAGTGCAAGCAATGCTGTTGGCGGTACAACTTGGGGATTGGCAAGAGAACGAGACGAAGACGAAAATGATGACTGCCCCATGGAACGCCCGTGGCCGGATGAGCAAGCCAGCAAGACATTTCCAGCCAATGTGCTCGGCCAGCGGGGGCAGCCCCGCCAGGCCAGTCTCCATCCGGAGGGCCAGAGTAAACCTCTCTGCTCTATCTAGAGTTGTCGCTGCGCCCCTCGGCCCAGAACCAACTTGTTGGTCTGAATTAGTTAACCAGTTAACTAGTTAACTTAACTAGTCAACCTGCCCAGTTTCCCCCCCCCCCAAAAGGCACTGAAATTATACCATACCATAATAATAATAATAACCCCTCGCGGGAGATCCCATCGTGTACGTCATTGCCTGCTGGCCTGGCGGGCAAAAAGGCACGAACCAGACCGCACCTCCACACACACGCCACTCTCGTCTTCTACCCTCGACAAGACGCCCATTCCGACCCTGACCCGCCAACCAGCTTTCCTTCTCCCAACGTCCGCCACTTCTTCCCCACAACCAACTCGACTCCCTGTTCAACTCTCTCAGCTGTGAAAAAAAAGGGAAAACAGAGAGACAGAGAAGAGAGAAGGAGAGAAAGAAGAGAGAGAAAGGTCGGAAGGCAAGCAAGCAAGCAAGCAAGCAGTAGGAGACGGGAATCTCCACGGACGATCGTCTTGTGTCACCTCGACTTCATCTCCAGCGTGGCCCCAGGTCGCGATCCTTCACCATGGCGGAATTCGTGCGGGCCCAGATCTTTGGGACGACCTTCGAGATCACTAGCAGGTATGGCGGATGAGCGCGCGGCAGGAAATTCACCTGGATGAGGAACTGGAGGAGTCTGACTGTGTGTTCAGGTATACGGACCTGCAGCCGGTGGGCATGGGAGCTTTCGGTCTCGTCTGGTATGCTCAACTTCCATCCTGAGGAGGGAACAGCCGGGGAATCGCCAGAGATACATGTGGCTGACAACGACACGGCGAACAGTTCAGCCAGAGACCAATTGACCCAGCAGCCCGTGGCCGTCAAGAAGATCATGAAGCCGTTCAGCACACCGGTTCTTTCGAAGCGGACATATCGAGAACTCAAACTATTGAAACATCTGCGACATGAAAATGTCAGTCGTGCAATCTCCGCGCAAACGGTGGCCTGTCACTGACAACGAACAGGTTATCAGCTTGAGCGATATCTTCATCTCCCCTCTCGAGGACATGTAAGTTTCCCCGATCGGTTCCTGCCCTGGGTGTGTTTGAATCCCCGATTGACGGATGATAGTTACTTCGTTACGGAGCTCCTGGGCACCGACCTTCATAGACTTCTCACATCGAGACCGCTCGAGAAACAGTTTATCCAGTACTTCCTGTACCAGATCCTGGTATGTCGATCATCCATGTATTTCGAAACCTGTCTTTGGCACGTCTTCTGACGCGGCGACAGCGAGGTTTGAAATACGTCCATTCCGCCGGTGTGGTGCACCGTGACCTCAAACCCAGCAACATCCTCATCAACGAGAACTGTGATCTCAAGATCTGCGATTTTGGTCTGGCGCGGATCCAAGATCCGCAGATGACCGGCTACGTTTCCACGCGATACTACCGTGCCCCGGAGATCATGCTCACGTGGCAGAAGTACGACGTCGAAGTCGACATCTGGAGTGCGGGCTGCATCTTCGCAGAGATGCTCGATGGCAAGCCCCTCTTCCCCGGAAAGGACCATGTCAACCAGTTCTCCATCATCACCGAGCTTCTCGGTACCCCACCTGACGATGTGATCAAGACGATCTGCAGTGAGAATGTGCGTATTGGTCGACGTCTTTGCCTTCGACTTTTCAAGCAGCTAACGTCAATTTCTTTTCCTGTAGACTCTGCGATTCGTCCAGTCCCTGCCCAAGCGGGAACGACAGCCGCTGGCCAACAAGTTCAAGAACGCTGACCCATCAGGTATGCATATCCTTGGCAATCAGTCGAGCGGTTTTACTCACGTTTCCCTAGCCGTCGACCTCCTGGAGAGGATGCTGGTCTTCGACCCCAAGAAGCGAGTGAGCGCGACGGATGCTCTTGCACACGAATATCTAGCCCCCTACCACGATCCTACCGACGAGCCTGTCGCCGAAGAGAAATTCGACTGGTCTTTCAACGATGCTGATCTGCCAGTTGACACATGGAAGATCATGATGTATGTTTAGTGGAAACCAAAATTATTTAACTTTTCGTTCAGGCTGACCCGCTATGACAGGTACTCGGAGATCCTCGACTACCACAACATTGACCAGACCGGCCTCGACGCAGGCCAAGTTCCACCCGAACCTGTGGACCCCACCGCCCCAGTGGTATAGCTTGCGAATGGGATTTCTGCAGATACGGTGGGTTGAAGGCAGTTGTTGGTGTTGATGGATAACGATTCCCGTTGTATACACGGGATCCTGCTTCTCTTGTCCATGTAGCGTCTAACATCTACAGTGGGCACGGGGACTTTTGACGAGTTCTTTCCCGCCTCCACATGTTGGTCTTCGGTGGTCGCTTCATTTTTTACGGCGTGTTCAGACTCAGGCGGCGATGCGGGTTATCTACTTCTCAGATCCTTCAACGTCGATACACGTACACGGTATATGGATCTCCTTCGTTTCTTTTTTTGGTCGCGGAAAAGCGGGATGAATAGGATCAAGCTTCGTCGGAATCTACAGTTTACGTGGCACGTTTCGAATTTCAAGACTGATGCAGTAGACGATGTTAGAGCAGAAGAGAGAAATGTGTAACTTTAATAATTCCATTTCCTCAATGGCCAGGGCCAGCGCACCAAGATAGAGCACGCATCTCCAGATCTCGAATACCATGTCGGGAAATGGCCTATTTTTGACTATGAGACCCGATGACGTTCCTTGGCGGTGGACCGCGCTGATTGACATGATGCAAGCCATGCCAAGATGGCGGCGATCAGGATGGAGTTTTACCAGTAGATACCTAGCTCATATGGGGAAGGTGGTCAATAATAATATGGCAGTATCCGTGGCTAGGGGGCTCTGCCGCAACAGATACATCTCCCCCCCAGTAAATCTATCTCCTGGGCATTTCTTGCTTTTCTCTTCAGCTGTGAATTTTCCAAACCGCCTAGATAGCTAGGTAGATAGATGGACACTGCCACTGAGGGTCTCATTCACGGGGTTTCTGCCATATAAGTAGTCACCGCCTGCCATAGAAGTCCTCGGAAGTCAACCGATACTCGGATCTTTCCTTCAGTTAATTGTTTCTTCACTTAATTGCTTCCATTGCTTCCTCAGTTAGTTAATTGCTACGAAAACTTCCCTTTTATTAAAGATAGATATCCTCTCAATATGACTGTCAACGTACCATCCTCTCCAGACTCGAATGGCTCCGCCCAGACTTGGTTCTCTCAAATCAAAAGGGATATACAAGCAGCAACTGAATATATGGAGCTGAGATATGATAATATCTCAGTAGAAAAGGGAGCGTTATTGGTAGAATCACTTTCGGAAGATCCTGACATTGAGAGACGCAATACGCGGTAATGATACCAGCAGAAATCTCCGAAAGATGTATCGTTTATTATTATTATCTAAATTTAACTGATAATACTTATCAGATTCAGTTATAACTCGTTAATCAAAGTGCTCAACATTTTAATCATGCCTACAGAAGTCCATGATGTTCATCAACATTGGATCGGCGAAGAAAAACTGGATATGGTACTTGCCGGATTCTTAACTCCCGCAGAAGGTTATGTGTTGACACTTGGAGTTGGCACAAGTAGGCTATTTATATCTCTCTGATTCGATACGTATATTAACTGATATTGGATACCTAGTTATTGATCATTTCAGGGGACAGTATACCGGTTCCTTCAAGGCACCTGATATGCTTATACGTTATGAGCTTCAACCACTACCTAGTATCGCGGTAGAATCCGGATGGGCAGAATCACTGCCTCGTCTCCACGCAGACATACGTCTGTGGCTTGAGGGTGGACAGCCAGATGTTTAACTTGTCATTGTCCTCTGTTGGACTAAGATGTCTGGAGCGCCCCTGCAACGCATAAAAGGGATCTTCGAAATATGGGAACGAGATGCTGGTAACTCTCCGTATCTTAAGTAAAATGGGGTAAGTTAAGAACCACCACACAACTGAGTAAGGAATTGATGATAACAATAATATATTGATAGGATATCTTCCTAACGCTGGCAAATGCAGCTACCCAGGTAATACCTGTAACTCGCGCCCAGCTCTTCGGGCCGGTATATGTATTACCTGGGAGGAATGGCACAGATGTATGGAATCTCTGCGTTGACATATTGCGGACTTGGGCGAGGAAGGCCATCGTTAAAATGGGTTATGTACCGGCGTGACTATCCTCCCTTCAACTGCGTATTTGTGTGATTGGACCATAATTTTCTTCATCTTCTCGATGTCTTGCCAAAAGTTTCCATCGACATGATGTATGTTGGAATGGCGAGGGGAGCGCCCGGACTACATGATAATTTGAAATGGTAACGCCGTACTTTGGGTTATCTTTACCACTTTGGCCTGAGAACAAGTTTGTTTTTATATTAGCTCTCATTGCCAAATTGAAATTTGACTAGATAGACTCTTCCAACAATCTACCTACTCTTGATTGATTATGAGATAGATAGATACCTAAGATACCTAGAATAGCCAATTGTCTTGTTCTTCTCTGCCCAATCAGCGCTATCGGATCCCTCCCTAAAGACACCTCACCGCCTAGAAGGTACCACCAATGGTAAGCTCCCATTTTCCGAACTGCCAGCCGGTCACGACTGAGTGTAGCCCGCATTGATGCTTTGTCCAACAACTAAGGGAAAAGGACCAAAAAAAAGGAGGTCATTGTCAAGGTGGACTGGATTTGCAGAAAACAGGGTTCCAGGTCCCCTCCAAAGACAAGGGAATAAAGCTGGATGTCAGTCTTTCTTTGATTGTTCTACATACATTCTTGGGTGAAGGGCCTCGACCATGGCAACCGGCCGCGCCCACCAGAATCCTATCGTTTTGGTTATAGATTTCCACCATGCCAGGTGAGTGCGGGCGGAACCAGCATTTTCAGGAGAGAGAGGGAGATGTGATGTCGACTGTATCTCATCATGGAGACGGAGACTTTGTGGTCAATGAGGTTATCTATTCCGTGAAACAGGACAATGGCTGATCAACCGGGCGCTGCTCGTATATAGAGGTCCTGAGATCGAGCACTGTTTCGGCGACGATGGGACGAATCCCGCGGTTGAGAACGACTGGTCCTTGCTGCCGTTCATGGCACTGTCCGATGGAGCGCATGCGTATGATCCCCTTTTCATTGCGTTCGATCCCAACCTCTTCCTCGAGGAGAGACGATCGACAAAGGTCAATCGCTGACTTCTTCTCCGATGTTGCGTTTCAGATCCACGGAGGACTTCTCGTACTTCACCCTCCGACGCAATGCGACCGATGCAGAGCCCGCGACGTCGCTTTTTGGAATATCGTGCACGAGACAGCTCGATTCGAATTCGCTGATTAATCGACCCCCGGATGTGACGCGCTCTACGGTCCAGAAGGCGGTCGTGGTCGTGACGGATAGCCCGCAGTACTTTGGACAGCTAAGGGAGAAATTGTCCATCGTCACTTCCGCCTGGTTTGCGCAGCGGTAGGTGAATTGGGATTTTGTTCCTGTGTGCTTGGTGGGAACGACAGCGCTGATGTGCTCTCGTCGATAGCGATTTTACCGACACAGATATCTTGAAGGTTGGTCTCGACAGTGGGTTCACACTTTATTGAGACTGACTGGTTTGCGATTCAGAAATTCCGAGAGGGTCTGATAATCAGTCTGAACAACGAGGGAGCCCAGAAGGACCAACAGCAGCTGGGTGAGTCCGGTTACTCCCCGAATCAGAATGACGCGAAAAGATAGCTGACCCGTCCAGAAGGCCTTTCCTTACGAGAAATGATCCATGAGTTCAGACATCAAACATTGGTTCTCTTCAAATGTCTATTATTACAGCCAAAGGTTTGAATGTCTGTACGAAACAGCATGACCCGTACTGATCTGTGCACCCCCAGATGCTCTTCTTCGGCTCGCGATGCGAGCGACTTTGCATGATACAATTTTCACTAATCTCTTTGATACCCGGACTTATTCATAATCTTCAAGACTGCGCGGATCCCTCTTTCGACACATACTCCCAGACGGTTGAGAAGCCAACCTCCCTAAAGACGAGTGAGAGGAGTTCACGTACGGTTGCCCTGCACTACAATCGAAGCTTCTCTGCTGACAGCTTTCAGTGCTTGCTTATATGGGCCTTCCTCTGCAGATCTTCGGCAAAGTAGGTCATCCTCTGCCCACGATCAATTGTTCGTTGCTAATTCTGCCAGGGGAGCATGTTCGGACCCTATACGCCGCTGCAGCAGCTGGATCTGTTGGCAGACCATGGAACGAAATCTTACGTGGTTGGCTCAACCAATTCGTTACTTCTTCAGCAGAAGGACCGCTACAGTGATGTGATCATTAATGTGAGCAATTAGTCGCCGCGGGATCTTGTCACTCGTTCTAACCGTGTGGACAGCTCGACGAAGACACAATCAACATCTCGTCCCCATCACTACGCAACGCCTTGTCGCTTTCTGCGGCTGACAGACGATGGATCGACTTCCTTACGCAGACCATCAACGAGACCTGGGACGAGGCGCATCCACAGCAACCAAAGACCCACGGCTACATGGGATCCGAAGAGTTCATTCGTTTGCAGTTCGAAGAATATCTGCTGGCTCTGCTTTCGAGTATGAAATACCATGAAGAGTTGAATTCGTATACACCCGGCTCAGGCAACGATTCGGGACGCAGAAACCGTATGCAGCTGCAGGCGTTGAATATCGAGGGCGACCCGGCGCTCGAGTTTAATGCCGACTTTCTGGCACAATGGCAGACAACACCGAACTATGCTCTCTTCAAGCGACTGACATCGGATGCGCTGCTGTTCTCCATCGTCGAGCCCCGTCATCCTTGCGCGGGCGGTCTAACGATTGATGATATCCAGCGACGTCTGTCCCAGCAGGTCGCTGAATTGCACCTGGATGAACGGGTCCGCGAAGGCCGGGAGGCACTCAACAAACACCTTGCTACTGGCTCGAAGAAGGTCTCTGCAGCGTTCAACAGCTTCTGGGCAGACATCGAATCGATGCGGGAAGCTCAGCGGAAGAAGAACGAGGAGAAGGCTGGCCAGTCTGGAAATCGATTGTCAATAGACACTTCCGTACCGCCAACACCCACCTCACCCCGAGTACCTTCATCAGCAGCCTCTGAGACCAGACCGTCATCATGGTTCTCCCGGAGGCCGCCGTCGGTTGACCTCACGCAGGCCCAGGCATCTGTCGGTGTGGTGAGCCAGAAAGCAGGAGCGTACTTCAGTTCCTGGAGTTCATGGGCCAGCGAGCGCCGCAAAGAATGGCAAGATAAGCGGGCATCTGCAACATCTCCGCCTCCGATCGCGTCCCCATCTACCACAACCCTTGCCAGCGTTGTCGAGAAGCCCGAGGATGAGCGTGGAAGACAGGAGGCCGTGCCTCGCACCAGTGAGGACTCGATAGCTTTGTCACGAAGCGGCAGTATGAGTCTGTCGAGGAGCGGGAGCAGGAGAAAGAGATGGAGCCAGATGCTCCGACGGAAAAGCAACGATTCGGACTCTGCGTCTATGAAGGATGATGGCAGTCTTGAGCCTGGCAGCAACGACGTTCCATTGCCAAAGTCACCTCTGTCGCAGACGATGCCTGTTTTCCCAGACAGCACGGGATCGGAGGAATCGTCGTTAAAAGAGCCATCTGCAAAAGAAGCTGATCGCGCTGCAGCTGAAGCTAAACTCACCGCATCCAGCCCCAGCACAGAGAACAAGGCTTCGGAGTCGATCCCTAACGAAGCCCCATCGTCCGCAAAGGCCCCCACGGAACCACCATCTACCACTTCAGCTCCAGCCTCATCAGAAACAGAGCTCCAAACCACAACACAACCCACGCAGAACGAATCCTCAACCTCAACAGAAACCACATCATGAACAGAAAGGAGAATGCCTCAATTTTGGAAACACAACCTTCCACGAGGTTCATAGTAATGCATTATTTCGATTTTCTCTTCTTTCTCACTTTTTCTTTACGCTCCTCCTGAGGCGTGTGTGTATGCTTTCATACAAGATATTATTCATAATTATATCCCCCTTGACAATTCACAGTAATTTATTCATAACCTTTTTTTTCTATTTTCTCCCCCCCCCCTTTCATTCTTCTTGTTAATGTTAATGTTGATGTTGATGCTGATCTAGATCTGACTTTCTTTTTTTGTACATTGTACCATACATTAGATACTTTGTCCCCTGCACTTGACTCTATTTAGTCCCAGCAGGAACTATCCATACATATTATATAACCTACCTCATCTACCTTGTTCAGTTTATATATCATATCATTACTATACCATACACTCATCAACATTCTGATCGAAGAAAGCTAGCTTCTGTTACTGTAATGCGATCGACCTCCCCCTAGCCAGTAGGATTCACCAACGATACGACACGATACGATACAGATAGATAAGCTGGACTATGTTCTAATGGGATGCTGTTACGGCTGCTTTGCAGGATTGGTGCGCGCGTGGATGACTAGTATATACGTTAATATTATATTATAGGCAAGGAGGGCCAGGGTCAAGATCAGAATACGGGGCCTAGATAGTTTGAATGGAATCAATGGATAGTTTAGACTACCTTGTTGCCGTGGTACTGTGCATACTTTTATGCTCGATACTGGGGAACGAGAAGAAAAGAAAAGAAAAAGGGTTTAGATATAAAATCTCCCTTTCGTGATCCCATAACAAAAATATGAATCTGAGATGGCATATTTCTTTTTCTTCTTTTTTAAAAACCCACAACCTAATGTTACGTGATAAGTAGTACTATAGTAAATATGTATGATGGATTGATTGGGCTTCGGTTTGGATAGGCAAACCGACCCCAACAACCGACACGAACCGATCCGTTCTTGCCTTGCCTTGCTTTGCTTTAGCATGTCTTGTCCAATGAGTTAAAGAGAAACCTTGGAGAGAGAAAAAAAGGAAGCCATCTGGGCTAATTCGCCGGGAATGTCATTTCAGCGCTTGGAAAAGAAAAGGAGAAACAGAGCAAAACCAGCAAGGGAATAAGCGACATTAGCAAACAAAAGGAGATCCGTTTCATCCGCCCTGCCGATGTGGCCTACAACAGGCGTATGGGACTATCACCAACGCTAAGAGAAAAACCAGCAGAAAAGAGTAAAAGTGAATCAGGCAATGTAGGCCAGCTCATCCCCATCCAATCGCTCAATGTAGTCTTTCTCCATGAGTGCCTCGATGTTCTTCTTGATATCGGGCACCTTTGGTGGGAAACGGGCCTTGACCTGCTGGATGACCTCCTGGACCAGTTGGACATGCTTCATCTTCTTTCGGGACTTCATAATACGCACGATTGCGGACTGCCACTGGTTAGCGACTTGGAAGGATTAACGGTCGTAATATAAGTGGCTACATACCTGAAGCAACAACTTGCGGTCCTCCTCTATCGTCTTGTGGGTATCGTCTGACTCATGCTTCTGCTCGGACTTGATCTGAATGTTCAGATTGACCTTGATCTTCTTGTTCTTAAAGTTGTAGTTCAGGGAGAACGAGGTGCCTGGCCCAGGCTTTGCGCCTTCAGGAGATGGTAGGAGCACCTTGGCCTTGAGCAGAATGCTCAGGTTAGGTTCCAGAATCTCATTAGACAGGGCAGTCGCCTTCTGGATCTCCGAGAACTCCAGGGTGTCGTGCTCGTTGTAGAGAAGAAGGATACCCATCTGGAAGGTGGAAACCTGGAAGGTGTATGGCACCTTGGTGTTCTTGATATAGTTTGCCTTAATCTCACCCTTGCACAGCTGCCACAGCCAGGTCAGCTTACGACCGCTGTGCTTATCGAAATAGAAGCTCTGGAACCGTTCTGCCGTCTTGACAATTTCGGGTGGTGCCATAAAGTCGGTAGAAGGGGGATTCAGAGGCCAGAAACCAGTACCAAGAATCTGGAAATGGGGATCGATTGACTTCTTCCGGTCCTCTTCATCCAGGACCTTATCCTGCCAGTCCCTGTAGCTGGCGTTCAGATCCTTGGAGATCTGAATATCCTGGAACATACGCTGCAGCTTGTTCGTGTATTCGAAACCGCATGCTTCCTTCAGTTTGCTGATCATGCTCGTCTCCGCATCGTCTGACACAGAGCTCACGTGAACCAGACGCTTGGCCAGCATCTTCGAGTAGAATTTCTGAAAGACATCCTTGTCCTCGATGTACTTGAAGACAGTCATAATCTGGACCAGCATTTCTTCCAGTTCCGACTCCTCGACAGCCTTGCTACCCTTCTTGAGAAGCGAGTCTGTGTAACGAGCCAGTAGCTCGGGGGACTTTGTCGAGCTCGACTTGCAGATCTTGTTGCGGTTGACGAACTCGCGGCAGGCATTGTCCAGGGATCGTACGAACTCGGACTCGCCTGCGAAGGCCGCAGCGACCAGGTTGGAGTAACGGGTGTGGACCTGCAGGAGCGCATCCACATACATCTTGGGCTCGAAGTTCTCTCCCTCCGATGCAACCTTCTCCACAGCCGCCAAACCGGCCTTGCGGACATGCGTTTCAAACTTGGTCCGCAGAGGGTCCAGACCATCCTTTATCCGCGACAGCAGCCTGTACATCCGAGCGAGATCATCCTGTCGTTCATTATCCAGCAGAACCTGGAACTCATCCCGCAGCAACCCCGAGTGAGCCGTCACCAAAACATCCAAGCAGGTATCCGTCAGGCGCTTGGTAATATCTGGGTGCAAGTATAGTCCGACACGGGCCTTCTCTTCCTCCAGGCGAGCTTCTGCCTTCTTCATGTATTCCACCACGCTGTTCTCCGCCACAAAACGCCGCGACTCGTTCTCGTAGTACACCCGGGTGGCCGCGATGAAGGGTCTCTCGAAGTAGTACCTGTAGACTTCCAGCGTCGACTTGGAACTATCGTTTTCGTCCAGACCCAGCGATACAAAGGAATCGACAATGTTCTTGATCTGAGATTGCTCAATCGTTTCGCCATTACGCTGCCTCTCGATCAGATTCAAAACAGCCTCCATCACCTTCTCCTGCACCTTCTTGAAGAAGTCCTCCTTCCACTTGACCAGGTGTAACGTGTAGACATCGTAGATGTTCTTCTTTCCCTCATCGATCTCCCGTTTTACCCAGTGCCGGTTGAGATACTTGAAAATGTGGTTGATGTACTTGGCTGCCGTCGTATATCGGGCCCATTCCCGAATGTAGAAGCCCAGAAGAGCCTCTTCCGCATGCGTCTCGGAGGCCTTGAACACGGTATCGAGATGGCGCGTCAGATACTGGCCTAGAAGGTTATACAATTCTTCACCGAGCAGATGCGCTGGGGGACTGTCAGTAAATTGCACGATCGATCGAGATAGCGAATTCACACACCCCCTCTATGTGCCTGCAGACCTTGGCTGCTGCCTACAGCCTTTTGTGATGTGCAGAAATTGTGGACGGCACTGTATCCTCGGTCAGCCTGGCGCTCTTCCATCTCCAAATTTCCAACAAGCGCGGTTCACGAACGTGTAAAGAGCCATATACTGTTATGAAGGCCATGTCAGTATGCCAACCAAACCCTGAGTGGGAGACCACATACCGTCTTCATATCGATGCCATCCTCCAGTTTCAGCATGACGCTGTCGATCCCTCTCTCCAAGAATGTCCACCTGGGCGCGAGAAAAAGCTCCAGTCAGCATCCATACTGCCTTCTTCCTTCTTTCCTCCATACGGCATGCGAGCAGGTTCTGCTCCGCGTGAGACTTACGTTTCCTCGAGGTCATCCTTGTGAGGGGTCGGGGGCATCACCGGCGGCATGATCGCTTTTCCTCGACCACGGTGTGACAAGCGGGCAATGAAGGAGGCTGTCGAGCGTGAGCTGGTTAGTTTCTTCATGGACAAACAGACAAAAAGCGGTAAGCGACATGCTTCAGCGGTGCTTTTTGACAAACAGAGCGGTCATATCGGCAGGGATTGTCCTTGTCGAGAACAGGCAACAGCAAGGTGAGACAGAAGGGCAGAAACGCAGTCGGTACCAAGGTAACCCGCCGATAGAGTTGTGCTCGATGTCTGGGTGCAGCAACGGGCGGTCATGGTCCGCGATATACCTAGGTAATTACACGATGCCGCACCCCGGAAGATCAAGCATAGCTAGGAGGAGTTGAGATGCGTAGGGGAGGCGAAGGAGCACGACTTACCGTCCGACTTGAGGCCTGAATCCACCAGGTGTCCCAACGATACCCCAAGGCCGTCAGTGGGGGCTCTAGAAGCAAGAGAAAGAAAATAAATAAAATTAGAAAATGAGAGCCCAAGAGAGCCGAAATGGGGTATGGGGGGGAGTCGGGGTTGGGATGCAGATGCAGGAAGAGATAGAGATGGTGCTGAGCTGTGTTCGGGGGTAATAATTAGTGAGCAGTGGAGAGGGTGTGGCGTGGCGGTCTTTTTCGGGTTGCCGCCAGCGATCGACGCGATCTGAGGCTGGGGGATCACTTCATGCCCGCGACAGCTGCTCTTCAGTTATTCTTAGTTATTCTTAGTTAAACATCCGGGGAAGATTTCTACCCCAAAGCACTCACTAGTAGTTATGCCTATATGTAGAACAGTAGTTCCTTCAACTAGTTCTCGTCGCTAGATAAGCGCTGACAGCCCAGTCCCTGGCCACATGCCATCCCCGCGTCTGTGAGCTGGGGAGGCAATAATTATTATTGGAATTGTGATGGCGTTCGTCTATGTATCTATCTACGTTGAAAGACACAGGTTCAACTGGATGTTAGTCAACACCAGTTCACTCAGATAGCATACCCTTTCATACATACTCCTAGCAACAAAAAATCCTTAAAGAAGAAGAATATTCTCTTCTTAACTAATGAACTAATACACTGGAGGACACAGAGTACATCTTGAAACATGACGTCATTGCTTGCTATTGGGCTTTTCTTCAATTTCTCTGCATATGTTAGTTACCAGTTCTTCATACACTACTACTACTATAGCGACGCAAGTATTATACAAAGGGCATCATCAAACAGAGTGATAAAGAGAGAGACATACACAAAAAAAATCATGACCATAAATCCAGCATCCGAAATCCGCATCACCCAACGTCTCATCCCCGCCTGGAAAGGCATCCCCAACACCTCGATCCAATCCAAACCACTCCTGATCTACCACAACGCCTTCCAAGCCTCTGCATCTGAACTTTCGTCCCGTTTACAGAAGATCGGTGCAGTCGTCCCGCAGTGGCAATACAGCATGTATCCCACGACGCATTTCCATTCCACCACCCATGAGGTCCTGGGGGTCGTGTCCGGGCGAGCACGGCTGTGTTTCGGAGGTGAGGGTTATCCAGAGCGGTTCGAGCCAACGGTACAGAAGGGCGATTTGATGATCGTGCCTGCGGGGGTAGGCCATCGTTTGTTGGAGGATCTGGATGGCGGCTTCAAGATGGTCGGGTCATATCCTCCAGGGAAGCAGTGGGATATGTGTTATGGGCAAGAGGGGGAGGATAAGGTTAAGAGTATTGAGAAGTCGGGTTGGTTCGAGAAGGATCCGCTCTACGGCGATGAGGGGCCAGCCTTGGAGGTTTAGGAGGAGATGAATGGCATCAAATTGCTCGCAATGGGCAGACAGTCCGCCCAGAGTGGCATTGACTCGGTACGATTTCGAATGAATAATAGTAACTAATATCAATAATGAAATATCTAGTATACTCGCCGACCACAATTCTTGATTGCAACAAAAGTACCTGCCCTTTTGGCCTTCCCCTAGGCCTACCTATCCATGCCGCGAAACGCCGCCAAATGACAAAAGAGATCACTAGTGGTCGAAAAAAAAAAGAAAGATTAAGAAGACGCGAAGAGCCTCCGACGGGGAGGCGCCAAACAGCATCCTCGCCGCAGTACGTTGAATGCAACATAATATATACCTAAGAAGGAGCAAGATGTAGAAGATGGCCGGAATGGCAGGAGATGGACATGGCCTGGCCATATATGATCACTGAGCAACCCGTTCGACAACCCTAATGTCGGAACTCTGTCAGAACATCTTCACCAGGGTCATGGGAAAGGAAAGCCAAAGTACATACCTTAACACACTAACCGCAAATGTCATTAACCACGCAATTAAGGCGATCAGCAAGACCGAGGCGAGAGCCTTTTGGCGATCGCAGATCTTGTCATTCCGCCCGTCCCAAATATCGTTGACCTGCGCCTCCGTACAGGAACCGGTCACATCGGACAGGGCTTCGAAAGCCAGGCTGAGGTTGGCAGAATCGAAAACAATAAAGAAAAGATCCAGGAAGATAAGCCTCATTTTCGATCGAGCTTTCCGGAGACCCAATGGTTTCCCGGTATATTCGTCCCACGTAACATAAACAATGTAGACGAGAGCCACCGCATCGACGACAATGGCCATAATGCCAGAGGGCCCTTGGGGATGTCTATACGTTTCTGCAAGATGCTGGATAGTGCCACCCAGCGCGAGAGCAGTCAAAGAAAACACCCAGACAGTGAGTCGAAAGACCAGGGGCACAATTGGACTCCTGATGAGAGTAGTCTGAAGCCGCTTGTACCATATCTGGCGCTTTTTCTTCGGAGGCAGTGCTTTCTCAAGATCCTCGTCGTGTTGAGTCCCTGCCAGCCACGGCTGGGAATAGTCACCCAGGTTCTGATTCAGCCATTCTGGTGTCACGACTTGATCCTCAAGTGAGCGCTCGAGGGGATACGCAATAGGTCTGGCAAAGGTCCACCAACGCGACTGACGTTCGCCTTGGTTCGCGTCGCCATTGAGGCCATTCTCTCTGGAGCCATTGATGTCCACTCCCTGTTTCGAGTGCGGGGAGAAGTTGTGCTGAGCCACTACGGCCTCACCTGGTGGGAGGAGACGAGTTGTCGCATCGGTATCATCCTCGCGAAGATCAACTGACTGTATCCATGCTGGACGATGTTAGCCTGACCACTGGCAAGCATCCCCCGGGTATAGAGAATAATACTCACCAGGCAGAGTCCGTACGTCGGGAGTCGTAGGTCGCTCCCGGTCATTGCCTTGTGAACGAACGTCGTCACCGGAACGTACAGCAGACAGTGAAGGACCAGCGGAAGACTCCAGAGTAGCAGTGCGAGGGCGTCCAACGGAATGCGGTTCACTTCCCGACCCATTGGGTGTGCCCAGCCGGTTCTGTGTTCTATCTATACTTGGGGGTTCCAGCAGCGTGATCTGCGACCTGCTAGCTGCCGGTACGTCTGAGGTGTCTGTGATCGGGGATAATGCAGATGCATTTTCGGCCATTGCCTTTGCTCAATGGCCCGGTGAAAGGGCTTGCGGCGAAGTCTCGTCACGGCGGGTATGCTCGAGGGCTCTGATCGACATGACCCGATGATCGCCTGGTAAGAGTCGAGATTCTAGGCCTTTGGAGGAGCAAAACCCATTAAAAAAGAATGGAAGCAGGACGAAGCCTGCAAAGTAGACTGAGGAAGTCAGAAAAGAAAAGAAAACGAGTGGAACGGGAGGGGCGGAAAGGTCCCCAGATAGACCTGAAGCTTGATTGCCTGGAAACGGGAGGTTGGTGTTTGCGTTTCCGGTCGTCTTTTTGTCCTCGGCTGCGGATGACGTCTGAACACCAAACAGCTGCGAGCTTGGGCCTTTCAACATCAGGAGAAGAAGAAAAAGACCGAGTGAGTCTCCCAGACTGGATACGAAGCGATGACCTGAGGAGACGCACGCTGTCTCGGCCGCTCTTTTCTGCTTTCTTCTTTTCTCGCGACGCTGCAGTAGTCGTTAACTCACCACCTGACCCCCCTGAACCGGCCCTATCACGTCGTATATCGTTGCCATGCGCCTCTTCCTCTTGCCAGTCTCGACGAGACGAGCGCTCATATACGGCCAGCCCCTCACAAAGCAAGTCGCCAACAAGCTTTCCTACACAGACAGAGTGACGCTGAAGGTTGCTGAGACATGGTCGAAGTGGGAGGAAGCCGAAAAAGGGTGGAAGAAATCGCTGGTCACCTGGGGCAATACTGTTCAGCAGCGGATCCCCTATGAAGAATGGGGCCTGAAGAGCATCCCTCCTTTGAACGAGCGGCGACGCATCGAAGAGACGACTCAGGGTAAAAAGATCGATCTGTTGTTTCCAGGAAATGCGATCAAGCCCGATAAGGTCATAGCAGCTGTGAGAAAGCTGGCCACGGAGAGACAGGATCTCCATCGGAAGAGGATGTGGTGGAGTTTGATAATCGCGCCCTTCACAGCGCCAATTGCGTTGATCCCAGTGTAAGACTGAATCTGTTGCTCGCTATTTACTATGGCTGAAGCCTCGACCTAACCCCAACCTGCTACAGAGTACCCAATATACCCTTTTTCTACCTGGCGTACCGCGGCTGGTCGCACTGGCGAGGTCAGTCGTGCTCTGTTACCTGGTTTGTACCACACTGACTGTCATCCCAGCGTTGAGCGGATCGAAGCATCTACAGTTCTTAGTGGAAAACAATCTACTAAATCCAATACCTTCGCCGGAAATCGAGCGCGTCTACGAAGGAGCTGTTGCCACCTTTGGTGCGAAAGCGGATCTGGAGAAGACAACATCCTCGACAGCATCCGTCGAAGAGATCGAGGAAAAGGACGAGAAGATCTTGCTCAATCTCTGCGACGGCAAGGAACTGGCAAAAATACTGAATGCCCCAGAACTCGTCGTGGAAGTCGAGCGTGCAGTGACGCAGATCAGTAAAAAGTTGAAACAGGAACACGCGCTAGTCGAGGACGGCAAGAAATTGGAATCTTCGAAGAACAAGAACAAAGAAACGAAATAACGGCAGTATCTGAATGATTACCAGACCTGTGAATGCGTGCAATGATATGTTGACTGGACGTGCAATTCTCAACAAAGTGTCCATTTGAAGACCATGAGTTCATTTTTTACAATTTTCCGTTCTTAGGAAGTTTCTGGTGTATGTGTCATATGTCCATGAGGGTTGTGTAAATTATAGAGCAACATAGAACTTCTCTTGATGTACGATAGGTTTGCTTTTCCATGTGGGCTTAAGTATGCCTGTTGAAAACGATACTCTTTGTCAGATGAGAACTAAATAATGAAATCCTATTGGATACTCTGATGATTAATTGATATTATAACAGTATTCACGAGAATGCACTTGCAGAGACCTCTACTCAGCTGGAAGTCTCCAGTCCTAGATCTTGATATAGTTCTCTTTTAGCCTATTCAGAATGACTGAAAGAAATGGCAAGGGCTTAATTCCCCCGCCATCGCTACCACGGACAGACAATACACAAGCTGGTTCTCTTTTTCAGGACGTTGGCAGGTTACACTATGTATGGGATGCATGTGTATGTACACTACTGTTTTCGCTATTTGCGTGAGGTCATTCGCGCCAGAAAAGCAGGCTGGTTATTGTTCTAGTTGAAGTAGAAATCTCAATTTTGCTCAAAGATGACAAGTTCATTGGTGGCTTCTTCTAGGCGGTGAGGTGTCTTCGGGAGGGATCCGATATCGCTGATTGGCCAAGGAAGAACAAGACAATTGGCTATCTCATACTGTAGAGCAGATTGTGAAAAGGGTCTGTTACTAGTCAAATTTCAATTTGGCGGCAGCTAATAATAATACACAAACTATCTTCAGGCAAAAAGTGAAAAGATGACAGTCACGCCGGTATGTAACCCATTCGATTGATGGCCTTGCTGGCCCAAGTCCTCAGTAGGTCAACGCGGAGATTCCATATATCCGTGCCATTCTGCCCAGGAAATATATGCGCCGGTCCGAAGAGTTGGGCGCGAGTAATGGGTATTACTTGGGGACCGAGATTCGCCGGTGGAGGAGGAAAGATAGCCTATGATTATTTCTTTACTTAGTTTTCTGGTTCTTAAGTATCCACTGGAATAATAACTTACCCCACTATCCTTGCAATATGGCGTATTAGCGGTATCTCGCTCCCAAATCTCATATTTTCCTTTGACGCGTTGGATGGGTGTGCCTGAGATCTTGGACCAGCGGAGGATGATGACAAGCTGGACATCTGGCTCTCCGCCCACAAGCCACAGCCGCATATCCGCGTGGAGGCGGGGCAGTGATTCTGCCCACCCGGACTCTATCGCGATGCTTGGCAGTGGTTCAAGTTCATGCCGTATGAGCATGTCGGGATCCTTACGTGAACCGGTGTATGGTCCATTGAGATGGTTGATGGCTATCCACTATTAGCAAATATACGTATCAAATCAAGGGGATATTAGCCTACTTGTACCAACTCCGAGTGTTAAAGCGTGACCCTCTGCGGCAGTCAAGAAACCGCCAAGAACCATATCCAGTTTTTCTGAAGAGATCCAGTGTTGGTGCACATCGTGCACCTCAGTCGGCATTACTAACACGTTCAGAGCCTTTACAAACGAGTTGTAACTGAATCTAATAAGCAACATTAGTTAAGTTAAACAAGGTATATATCTTTCCTGTTTCTGGTTGTAATCTTACCGCGGGCGGTATCTTTCAACGTCTGAGTCCTCTGAGAGCGAATCAACTAGTAAGGCTCCCTTGTCTTCTGAGATATTCTCGTATCTCAACTCCACCGATTCACTTGCTGCCCGTATATCGCTCTTAATTTGATAGAACCAAGTCTGGGCAGAGTTATTCAACTCTGCAACGGGTGGTGTGCCAACAGTCATGATACAAGATGTTGAAGGTGAGGGATGTCCAAGGCGCCGGATGTTTAAGGTGACAGATATTCAAGGTGAGAGAGAGATGTTTGATGTGAGAGATGTTCAAGGCGACGGATGTTCAAGGTGACAGCGCTTCTTCGTATTGATTATGTAATCCAGGTGTTTTTTGGGGAGCCGCCTCTCTGAGGCTGGCTAATACCAGCTCAGGAACAGCAACGGAAGATCGTGCAGTCAATGAGAGGGTTTGAGGAGCCGCCTCTCCGAGGCTGGCTAATACCAGCTCAGGAAAAGCAACGGAAGATCGTGCAGTCAATGAGAGGGTTTGAGGAGCCGCCTCTCCGAGGCTGGCTAATACCAGCTCAGGAAAAGCAACGGAAGATCGTGCAGTCAATGAGAGGGGTTGAGGAGCCGCCTCTCCGAGGCTGGCTAATACCAGCTCAGGAACAGCAACGGAAGATCTCGCAGTCAATAAGAGGGGGTAGAGGAGCCACCTCGCTGAGGCTGGCTGATACCAGCTAAGGAACATCAGTGGACGGTCTTGCAGTGGATGAAGGTGACTCAGTGGACGAAGGTGATTCAGTCGATGAAGGGTCATTCGATGAAGGGTCACTCGATGAAGGGGACTCAGTGGATGAAGGGGACTTACTCGATGAAGCAGACTCAGTTGATGAAATGGGACTCAGTTGATGAAGGGACTCGGTTGATGAAGGGAAGCGAGCTGCCTCACTGAGGCTAGCTGCCAAAACAAAGAGCAGCCACAGACACTCACAACTGAGACCAGCCAGAGAGGAGAGAGAAGAGGATGGATGAGAGGGGTTGGAGCTGCCTCTCAGAGGCCAGCTGCTGGCTCTCTTGGATGTGGGTAGATGAGAAGACTGATGAGCTGGGGAGAAAAGAGGAGGAAAAAGAAAGAGGAGAAGAGGGGGGGAGGAGGAGTCTTAAGTAGTGATTGGGCTCAGTCACCCCGGTGAGAGCATTGGTGAATATCAACAGTGAAAATGGAAGGTGCGCAGGCTGCCCGCCTTTGCCGCAGTTGAGTCACATAGTAAAGATACTCCTCATTCGTATACGAAAGCCTTTAATAATTTTTGCACATGTATATAGTCTTACTTGAATATTGAGGAGGGTATTTACAAAAGGACCCAGCAATAGGAACAAAGGCTGCCATTTCCGCCAAACTCAGCATCGTCACGAAGACAATTCCGCCGACAATCGCGTACGCAGTCAGCATCGACGCCGGTCCTCCTGTAGCCAAGGACTTTCATTGCGCCGTGAGCACCTCGCCAATGAGATGGCTTGCAAACAGGGGTAGTTAGAATGTAAGGAAAAGAGATAGGAAAAGAGACCCGTAAAGAACAGATGCCCGCCAAACAGTCAAGGTGAACAGGAGATGTAGGATAAGAACATGGAGGGACACTGAATTTACATTTCACGCTTGCACGCTATCGGTTGACTTTCTCCTCCTCGATCTGTCTTCGGAGATCTGCCAGAACATCGTTGCGCCGGGCAAGGTGAGCTTTGAGTCCGTCGACCTGTTCACCGACGGTCTTGACATCCTCCCGGAGCCGTTCGAGATCCTGTCCTTCTTTGAGAGAACTACCGCCTTCCCTCAGTTCCCGGAGTTGACGCTCTTTATATTCCAGAAGCTGCAGCGCCTCTTTCTTGATCAGTACCCAGTTGGGCCTGCCGTCGTTTCTGGGGCGGCTGCGGTCTCGTCTCTCATCGGCTGCTTTATTGGCTGCCTCGAGCTTGGATTCCAACTCTGCCAGCTCTCGTCGCAGACGGACCTTCTCCCATTCCTCGTCCTGGATGGTGTCACTAAAATCTGTTCCCTTAGGCTGGTAGGTTGTTCTGCCGCCGACACCTAGCCGGCTAAGATATGTATCGCCGAACTTGGTTTTGCGTCCAGTACTCGTTTCAACATCGCCATCTGTGCCCCATCTCTGCGCTGGGCGAATGTTGTCGAGCTGATAGTCGATCTTGTTGGACTCGAATGACGAGCGGAGAGATGCGGGGATGGTGCGCGGGATGCGGTAGCCCTCATGTCTGTTGTTGAGAATATGCAGAAACGCAAGTGTGGCGTCCTTGTTGATAGAAGGTAGAGCAGAGGGGTTGACAAGGTTCCATGCTGAACGGACATCGGTGTCTGGAACATCGAGGGAATCGTAGAGGGGCTGTAGGGACTCGACTATGGAGGATCAGCATTCTAATTCTCAGGGGAAACGACGCCTCTGATCGCAACGTACAGGTTATCTCTCCACGGTGGTTCTTGTTGGCAGAATAGATCTCTTCATATTTCGCCTTATCTGGCGGACTCATATACCAATCGAAGCCATCTTTCAGTCCGGCGGTTTCGTCCTCATCTTCTATCCGCTCGAACTGCTCCTGACCTCCGGACAATACGCGGTTGGCCTGGGCAAGGTGTGCTTTCGATTCCGGAACAAGCCAGTCTGGCAGTGTATGTGGCACTTCTTGATATTCCTGTTCAATGCCGATAGTTAGCGACGCCGTTCCGCATTTATTATCCACCCCGCGACGGAACGTCTTAGGAGAACCCCCCGATGACAGCATACCCCATTGACCAGATCGAAGATCAGTCTCATGGCGACACAGAACTCTTCAAAATCCAGCTCGCCATCTCCGTCCAAATCTGCCAGATCCCACACCTTCTCCAGCTGGTCATCGCGAAGCCGACTGTTCCTCAGCACGGAGGCGGCCTGCGAGTTGTTCAGATGCGGCTGGCCATTGGAGAGCGACGAGAAGATCTCCCAGTACCGCTCGACCTCCCACTGCTCGATCCTTTTGTTTGACATAGTACGGCTTCCAGAATACGACAAGCCTTCCAAAAGATAAGAGAAGTGAAAAGAGCGTTGTCGCATCAGTTGGAAGCTGCTTCACTTGGACTGTCTGAGAGCAGCTTGCCTCCGGAGTTCCCCATCTGGCCTGCGGAACAACATACTTCCGACTTTCCATAGGCAAGACATTCAGTCAAGCATGTTTACCTAGATCTTTACTTGTGGAAAAAAAGGTGGCGGTCTCTATTGTGGATCACTGGCGAAACACCAGCGAAAACAAGTAAGCCGTCTTACATAGGTCGAGTTTGCTCGACTAACCCGGTTATCTCTATCTGGGATGGAGGGCTTCAATAGTATCATCAATGCGGCGCACTATCTCTGGAGTAACTGGAAGCTGAACCCGTATACCGTCAGAGCTTACGAGTATAACTTATGATGAAATAGTTGGACGTTAGTAGGAGTGAATTCAGCTAGATTTTCCGTCGCAAAATATAGCTAATGCTGTTGCTGACAGTTAACTTCAGACGGTGGACACCGTAATCCAATTCCAGGGACACGAGCTAAGTGAGACGGTGCGTCGGAGAGACTGCACTCTCTCTTTTATCTTCTTGGAGGGACGGTGGATGTTCCTGGCGCAGGAGAATCTATCTCCAGGAAGGAGGCGAACAGTTCCGCAGTGCGGCAGACGCAGCCGAATTTTTATTGTTCTAATATACATTACCTCCATTACCTCCATTACCTCCCGGCTGCTACCAGTTAGATGTAGCCTCTATTGCTATTATGTTTCGTAGACAGCTTGTTACGGATGGCTCGCTAGTACAAATATGATATAAAGCACTTTATTTAATTGTCTGAGAGAGAGGCCTTTTGGGCATTCTTATAACTTGCGCGATATGGATGCTCGAAATGTCGAAATGCGGATGCCTCCTCTTCACGGGTGAGTTAGGCACAATACTATTATTTCATCATCACTATTGTCATCATTATTAGAAGGGAGCATATTGCGAGCAGACCCGAGAGACCTTCCTTACTTGAACTACTAAAGCTCACCATGCCGGCTGAACGCGCTGCTTCAATGTTAACAACAATACAATATTACGTTCATAATGTGAAGCTACAATATTACGTTCATAATGTGAAGCCCAGCTCAATATTTTTATAATGATATGCACGGCCCTACATATAATTCTTCTTCCCTTCAGTTCGTTTCTCGAATAATGGACCTAGTTTTATTTGAGTTGATGGGGGTTTTGTGGAGGTAATAGAAAGAATTCTGGATAACACGCGTGTATTGGTACAGCTGTATATACAGAAAGCTAACCTGGCAAAGGACAACTATGTTGATATAACAGAATGCTGTTAGATTTTATACATAGTCTAGCAGACTAGGATGGATACTGGGGCTGAGAATCATACGACAGTTCTTCGATTATACGCTCACTACATGGCGCAAATTGTTCCGATTCATGATAATATTTAAGAAACATGGTTGAACTTGACTGCCATTGTTCTAACCTTTTCTAAAATCCATTCTGTCGCACCTTCCTCTCTCTAGTTTCTCGCATAAGAATGATGGAACAGACCCGAAAGCTGAAACCCGAAAGCTGAAACCCGAAAGCCGAAAACCAAGTCCTTTCCCTCATCTCCCCATTTTGGATTTTTTTTTTCTTTTTCTTTTTTCATTTTTTCCCCCTTTCTTTCGGGCGGAATAACTCACCCCAGTACACTAGCAGTTATGTAGGAACCCGGGAGATCGCATGATCATAGTCATCATTTGGGACGCCAAGGTTCTGTTCGACCAAAGTGCTACTTCCCATGACTTTGATAAGTCGTCCACTCTGGCGGTGGTAATCGACAACATTTCTCCATGCCAAAAAGCCCTGTCCAGCACCCGGCTTGCCTGTTTCATGCATCCTCTCATCACCAACCACGATCAGACCATTGCGTGCACGACTGAGCGCGACACACTGCCGTTGGCGGTCCTGGACGAACCCCAGCCCGTAACGGCCTCCAGGCCGAGTTGTGGATAGAATTACTATCTCTGACTCATCCCCTTGGGAGGCGTCAACACTGCTGATTTTGACATCCTTGAAGCCCAGTTTGCGCATCAGGTCTGCCAATATGCGCCGTTCATCGCTGTAAAATGATAATATTAGGATGTACTGTTGCGGACAACCTAACCCACAGAACCAAGCGACCCATTCTCCGATGAAACTCACATATTCAGGATTGAAGAGAGATGTTCCATTTCGTCTTCTGAAGACTGTTGAATTCTCAACCGAAACGAAGAACGAAGCACCGGCATAACAATGATAGCGTTGTACCATGTAGTTCGAGAATGTGTCGGACAGCTTGCCCTGCTTGTAGGAAGGGTTGTTGACCAGTTTCTGTTCATAATACTCCGCACTGACGAAGTCTGCAATATGGGGATGCATGCGATACTGGACTGCCAATTGAACGTCAGGTACCCCCGACTGAAGCATCCTTTGGAATAACGACACCTTCTCGGAAGAGTAGGCTTCGTTCATGTGCAAGGATGTGACAGTCGGCGGCAATTGCGCGATGTCACCGCTCAGGATAACTTTTTTGAGGTTTGAAATATAACGCGAGATGGCGTTGAGGCAGGTGCTCTCTGGCATCTGTGATGCCTCTTCAACGAGAACAAATTCCGGCCTGAAGCCACGTAGCGACTTGCGGCTAGCGGTTGACGCCGTGCATAGAATTATCTTCGCATGCCCAAGGTAGAATTCTTGGAGGTCTGTCCAAGCTCGCCGAAGCTGCTGCACGAAACTCGCGTGGAGAGGCTGGACATCCTCTTCTGACCTATCTGTACCAGCACCTGCCCTTATCGGGTCTGCCTCGCCACTGGCACTCACCGGCTCAGCGAACGCTATGCCCTCTCTCAACAGACATTTCTGCCATGTGAAGTAGTTCCAGATTAATGTCATCTCATCACGTTCTTCATTCGTTGTCTGTGGCCAATTGGAGCCGAGTTGTGCCGCCCGTTCCATTCTGGAGATGATTCTCGAACCGAGTGAAAAGTCGCTAGACGCACTGACCATATCCTGTACTGACTGCTTGATAACCTTAAGTAGCTCTGGCTGGATGCCGAGCTGGAGTAATTCCATATGCGCAGCATCGAACTCTGCGCTTCCAAGGGACGATTGATTCAGTGCTCCTGGCGCCATCTGCATTTCGCTCGTTTCGTGAAAATCGGTACCCAGCCTATAGATACGCGATGTTTCGAGCGGCGGCTGGCTGTTTGGAAATCTGAGGGTAATTCGTCTGGCTATGACATCTAACCCGAAGTTTGAGCCACAGACGATAAGAAGAGGATGTCCTTTTTGGTAGCAGTACCGAGCGATCCCCTCTGATACTGTTGTCTTTCCGGTCCCAGGAGGACCGGTGATCAGTGTCATGAAACTGCGATAGGAATCCCCTATGGTGAGAGCTGAGCGAATTGCGTCGACTTGTTGAGGATTCCATTTCCGAGTAATTTCGTGCAAGACAGCGTCGGCCGACTGGTCAAGATGTCCCTCACGTGGATAAAGCTTGATAACTTTATTATCATGACCGAGTAGCAACCTCTTGAGTTTGTTGTCCCTGGGTATATTGTAATCACGGTTGCCATACATAGCATAGCGGATTGCAGTACGAATCTGCTTGTATACCGGATTTGGATTCCCAAAAGTCGCCCAACCAGCCAGTTTGAGGATACGCCCCGCAGATTCCAGACGCTGAGGCTGTCTTATTCTGATACATATCATATTCGCTGGTAGCTTTATATCATCCGGAACCTTCGGGGATGCTACCACGACTCCAGTCCACCTGTTCTTATCGCTCACTTGAACATTTGATAAGCTGGGTTTCTGAAGTTGGGATGCACGTCTTCCTTCTGCGATAACAACCGGGGTCCCTGGTTCCGGGAGAGGAAGCACCTGTTCATCATCCGCAGAGTCACTGGTGACATTAACTCCCAGAACTCCATAGAAATATTCATCTATGGCAGGCGTTTGGGTTCCGTGGACCAAGGAAACTGGCCATAGATCGAATTCGTAATAACGATTGAATGTTTTGACGTAGTTTCGTTGTTGACAGTTAGCCTCTCGAAGAAGGCCGATTGTTTTGATAGCTTCATACTCCCTCTCGTTGATGAATGTAAGAGGAGCCTGCGGTGTAAAACTGAGTATCTGTTGTGGAGTATCGAATTTAGGTGGTTGGTTTGGCCAGCCAATTTGTCGCCTGCGATGGTGGAGTTGGATGTTATTATCTGCCAACGTGGGGATGTCTCGGATCACTCCAAATTCCCCCGTGTGCACCTCGTACGTGCAGTCGTAGAGAGGATACGGGGGCGGCGTCCTCTGGGGCATTGCAGACATCAATCTCCAATTGTCGTACAACCCAGCACGACCTCGTGTCCTCACATGGACAGATCTCTCGCTTCGAGTAAGATCTCTCAGGCGGTTCAGAGCTCCTATTTGGCTTTCGTGAAATCCAGATAGTGCCGTCTCTGGCACGTCGAAACCGTAGCATATGGGAGGGGCGTAATGGAACCAGCGGATCTGATGGCAATCCCCATTTATTTGCGCTTGACATGCTTGGGCACTTTGAGCTATGTGCTGTACGGACTCAAAGGTCACACTGGTCAGCCTTGAAGAAAATGAAATTGACGGGTTGGGTGATTCCTTCGTAGCTGGGTTTCTCTTGTTATCAAAGCCCTGAGGATTCCAAGCTGTCCAAACCAAGGAGAAAGAGAGATTACGCCTTTCGTCATTCGGGTGTTTCAGTTGAAATGATAAGTGAAAATGAGGAATCTCGGTCCCGCCGCGGATTGAGAATCTCAAAGTAGCATCCGGGGTAGAAGGAATGAGTAGCCTTCCAGAAAGGTCTGGACCCCCGTAAGTGATCCCACAGACCATCTCTTCACTGAAAGCTTGGAAGCCGTGGAGGGTGGGTCTTCCACCTCGATGTTGTTGAAGACGTTTCCTGTTTTTCGTGAAGAGATCTGGAGGAACATTCCATTGCATGTTGTACCAGTTTAGGTTATGTCTGAGTTCTTGGGAAAAATCGATCACCGCAGGTGGTTTGTCCATTATGTTGATGTGGAAGTGGGGAGTTCACGGTCCATAAGATAGGAGAGGGGAGGAATGGGAAGAGAGAGGGAGGGGTCGAGCAAAGGTTTTAAAGCAACGGCTTTGGATAATGAAGCGAGGAAGAAGGGAACAAGAGAAAGTGAAGTATTGGAAGGGGAAAGAGATGGCAATTCCCTACAGTTGGGATTTCAGGGAATCAGAGGTAAGTGGAATAAATAGATCAAGATTTGGACACGGAAACAAAGGAAGATGCTGAGTTATCTGGGACGGCCAGATTGTGAGAATCTGGGACCACGGAAGCAAAGATATCGGAAGAGCGTTTGATACGAGAATAGGATCTTGATTGCTTGAAGAATTAGATTACACTGGAATCTCTCAGCTATTTATGCCTATAGATTCTGTCCTGAATTCTGCCGCCTAGATCACTGCCTTTGACACTGTTTCAGAGCGTTTGCTGATTCCGACATGTTTGCTTTGATCCTATATTGGTGGATCAAGGTGGCTTCTCGTTGTACCTACCACTTTACCCCACAAAGAAACAAGAGACTAGCATAAGCCAGCGAGAGAATAAAGAACATAAACGCCCAAAAGTTTGCTGCGTCTTTGAGCTTCTGGCTAAGCTGCGCCAAGAGCCAACTTTGCAGTGCGTAGGTAGGCAGCCATTATTCCACATATGAGTGGTTTTGTTTCCCAAGCATCGTTAGTAGTTCAGTGCGGCTCGGGCGGTTCAGCGCCTTCCCTTCTAAGAGGAACACAATCGAATCTGCTACGTAGATCTTCGGCAAAGCTAACCTGAGCTCTCGTTCTCCTACCTACCACCAAGCTGAATACCTCACCCGACTATCCTACTATTCTTTATTCAATATGAATCCTACTACTACTGCTGCTGCTCCTGCTGCTGATCTGACTATTGCTCCTACTACCCCCGCTCCTAATCGGTTTTTGGTCCCATTTGAATATCTACTCGAGGATTCAAGCTTAAAGGAACACGCCCCTTGCGCTTCCCATCTGACCCGCGGTCAACGCCGCAATGTTCAATTAATGCCAAGACCGGGCTATACTTATAAGCAAATATCCCGTGAGCTTGGTATTACTATACCTACGCTAAGTTCATTTACCTGCCAGCTGGAACCCTCTACTCCGCAAAAACCTCCCGGATGCCCGTCTATATTATCTAGCAGTAGTATAATATCTTATGGACTGATAAAACGTGGGTAATTACGAAACGGCATACTAGAACCTGGATGACTAGATGTTTTCATAAGGCTCTAAATCTTACCTATATCGCGGAGCGGCATCTAATGAAAATTGGTTGGATCAAGATTAGAGGCCCAAGAGCAATCGGGCTGGAGTCACTTTCATACTTTCGGTATGAAAACCGCCAGCATAGCTACAAGCTGTCGGTGCTCACTGCTTATTCGGAGGCGAGCTGCAAACGGCTTGTACTACTCTGCTGAAAGAGAGGTAGGATAAGCAACGTGAAGCCACCTAAAGCCACCTAAAGCCACCAATATAGGATCAAAGGAGACACGCCGGAATAGGCAATTGCTTGTGATCAGGGGCGGAGGCAGTGCTCCAGTCAGCGGGTATTCATGATGAAGTCCACGAGCACACATAGCTGATAGATTCCGGTATCCTTTAGTTCTCTAAGCGATCCAATATACATTCCCGTGTCATATGCTTTTTCTAAGTCTCTGCTTCCGTGATCTTAGATCTCTACAGGTTATGAGCCCGGAGACTCACGCTTGAGCATTCTGGTATTCAAACCAAGACCTCTGTCGAAGCACGTTAAGTCTTATCCTTCCTTATTCGTTGCCCTACCTCTGTTACCTTGTGATCAACATCCTCAACCCGAACGAGCGGCTAAGATAGCCAGACGAGCGGCCAAGAGTGCCATGCTACGAGAAGCCAATATGACACCACCTTCGTACGAATCAGTTGCGCAAAGACGCCGAAGGATCCATGAGAGATCGATGATCGACGATAATGATAGTATACCCACTGATGAGCACCAGAGATCAACCGACAGATACCAGCGACGCAAGCCAACCATATCGAGTTATGATTATCCAAGAAGGATCAGAAGTTAGAGCGAATGCTACGGACTAGGCGGTCGGATGGAGATCGCTAGAATGGACTCATGTGATAGGGAGGAAAGGCTTCATGTTTTCAATTTGGGATTGAGCGAATGAGCTAGATATGCTCATTAAAGATAGGTTTTTGGATGAGGCAGAACGCGCTAAGCCAAGCCCCGGATAGCTTCAGATTTTCCTGTCTTGGAAAGACCACTGAGCTAGATGACTGTCAGCTCAAGAGGTGTGTCGGCGTATAAAGCAAACGTCAGGTGATCTGCAATCATCTGTTACACCAAGTTCCCGCATGGAATTGGATCGAACCTTCTGGATTACTAGATTACTAGGATCTAGATTCTTTGTATACTAGAGATAAATCTGGGATCAAATCCCCCCTAGACCTAGAGTCAAGCAAGCAATTCAGATCCTGCTTCCAGATAACAGCATTGGTCATAATCAACAGTGAAAATGGAAGGTGCGCAGGGTGCCCGCCTTCGCCGCAGTCGAGTCTCGTACCTTGAGTATGCCTGGCAGAGACTTTGCCATGTTCTTGACCACTTGGGCCGAGTAGGTATATTATAATCACGGTTGCCATATATAGCATAGCGGATTGCAGTATGAATCTGCTTGTTTACTGGATTTGGATTTCTAAAATATGCCCAACCAGCCAATTTGAGGATATATCCCGCAGATTCCAGACGCCGAGGCTGTGTCTTATTTTGGAGGTTGATGCATTGTCGTGATTTCGGTTTTAGGAAGTGGGATCCTTCGTGTATCTCTATATGCGTTCGTAGATTGTCTGTGGCGCTATATCTCTTCTGAGCAGTTGGAAATTAGTCAGAAAGCACCTCTAAAGTGGTTATCATAGAATCTCTTACTGTGGCCTTGGAGCAATACCCGATTTTGCAAATCACCAGATAATTGAAAGCCAAGAGGAACCTTTTCCGCCTTCTTTCTGCAAACATCAGAGCATCCGTTACTGCATGCCCTTGATATGAAAGCCAGTTCGCTTTCTTGACCCGGCACTTAGAAGCTCCATCGGATGTGTTTTCAAATGGTCCGTTTTGAATGAATGTATCAATTCTTTCTCGAATTGCCCATAACTTCTCACGATCCATCCTGAGCTTAGAGATCAGTATATTATGTTCTTGGAACTCTTCGTGTTCGACTTTACTATATTTCAAGTCATTTATCTCTTTCTCAATATTGACTTCGGCGTGCTCCAAGTCATTTTTCTTCTTCTCCATAGTATACAGTCCCACAGACCATCTGAAGGTTTGGAACCCGTGGTGTGGGAGGCAACTCTTCCACGTCGATGTTGTTGAAGACGTTTCCTGTTATATTCTGTGCGAAGAGATCTGGAGGAACATTCCATTGCTTATTGTACCAGCTTAGGTTATTGCCTAAGTTCCTGGAAAAAAATCGATCACCGCAGGTGGTTTGTCAATTATATTGATGTGGAGTGGAGAGGAAACAGTCTATAAGGATGGCGCTATTGAGGCATGGCTTTATATATACCTTTGTAGCTATTTCAAATAAGGTAGGGCCGTGAGGGCCTCCCCTATTCTCTATAGCTGGAGATTATAGAGAGGAGGAATGAGAAGAGAGAGAGAGGGAGGGGGGAAGCCAAGGGTATTAAATATCAACGACTTTGGAGAATAAAGCGGGGAAGAAGAAGGGAATAAGAGAGGCGTGAAGTATAGAAATTAAAAAAAAAAAAAAGATGGCAATTCCCTACAGTTTGGATTTCAGGGAATCAGAGGCAAGTGAAATATGACAAAGATCTGGCCACGGAAGCAAAGGAAGATGCTGAGCTATCTGAAACTACCTGGCTCTATCACCTATTTATGCATGAATATGGATAATCAAGCCTTTGCTATCTCCACAAGCAATCCTTCACATCTGGATTATTCATAATTATCTCTGCATAGGGAATCGGTATCCTTTCACGGCTCCATTATCGCTGCGGGAAAGGAAAAGGCCTTTCCAGTTTTGCACCCTTCTTTCACTACAGCTTTTCTAATGACCTTTTTTATTACTATCAGCAATGAGAACCTTGACCATAGTGAAGTATGCAGTTGTGGGCTTTGTACGGTCATGGTCGACTGTCATGAAGGATTTCTGTTTTTTAGGACTGACTCTATCTGACCCGAGTATAGGAGAAAGAGCTTCTTGAACCATGCATTACCTTAGCAGTCCCTAATATCTCGTTGCAGAACGAACACCCACTAAGCCGTATATGAAAAAAAAAAAAAAAAAAAAAAAAGAAAAAAAAAAATTGTGTCTGATGGATCAAAATTAGAGGCCGAAGAGCAATCGGGCTGGAGCCACTTTCTATAAAAACCGCCAGTATAGCTACAAACCCACAGCCTGCAGCACGCATAGCGAAGCAAAGAGACCTAAGTAATCATATCAAACTAGACAGAAATCAAACAAATAGAAATCGGAACAAGAACACCACTATACGACCTCTCGAGGATAGTAGATGCAGGAAAGAAAAGAAAAATCAATATTTCTCTTCACATGCTCTCCTCATCAAACTCTCAAAATCTCAGACCTCGAGAATACCTAGATAGCCTCAACTCCCGAGGCGCGGAGACTCCGAAACATGTGACGAGGTCGCACTGCGTGGCCGTACGATGTCGCGTCGTACCGTATCGGAATAGATATGCAACGGCGGATGGCATATCTGGATCTATCTACTAGTTAACTAATAGTTAGTACTCTAGTTACATGTAAATCATACATACATGCATGAGAGCACGGCGTGTACATATGTACCGTGTACGGTATATTATTAAAGCAAGCGTGCGTGGACTCCGAACGGAGATAGTAGTAGTTAATAATAGAACATAAGTTGTGCAATTGTGAAATCAGCACGTTATGATTCGATATAATCGAGATTCAAGGTATCCCGGTTATGCATACATGATGATCGAGAATGTGTATGGATGGCGGCTCTAGATATCTAATTATATAATCCTTCCATGACAGAGTAGTTAGACTACGCACTAAAAATATTTCTCGGGCACGCGAAGCTTGGAGATGAAGATGCTTGATTCTCCTAAGATCGAGCTCTGAAGCTCTAAGCTATCTAAGCTATCTAAACTCTCTGTGCGAAGCACTAGACCTAAAGCGGAAGGAGGCAGGCGATATCCGCCTGGCCTACAGGCCCAAAAATATTCCTTATCTGACTCGTGATTTTCTCGAATCCGAAGCCTTTTTTTTTCTAGAACACCCCTGGGGACAATTAAGTTTTGAGAGAGGGGTATCTAGAGTGCGCTTTTCTGGCGGAAGTTGCCGGTTCAAAATGATCGACGAATCTATATCGAATTGAGTATTATGTCCGATCGGAGGAACAGCGCGAAAAAGGAAAAAGGTCAGAAGGTTAGAAGAACGCAAGAGAAGGAAGGGAAAAAAGGTAAAAATAAGCATGGACCAGGGGGACTAAGTAAGTTACGCTTTCTTTTTTTGGTTTTGTTTTTATCTAGCCTAATTTTTTTATCTTGTTTTCGTTCTGGTCTAGATCGTGATGCCCTCATCCAGGCAGGCCCAGCTAACTAACATACTTACTCTCCGGTCTCCCCGGACAGAATGGAACATGCAGTTGAGATCTTGAGAGATCGGCATTTTTTTCTGGAAGTTTTCTGTTGACTTCATTCAGGTATTAACTGTTGCATGTTGCTCGGCTGGTTTTGTTTTCTCTTCTGCCGTCCCTTGCTTTGTCCCGAAGCAACATAGTGGGATCTATTGATTATGTCCGTATAGTCGTCTGACTTCCTGGGTGTCTTTGAATGGAATGAGAATTTTTTTACTACTTTTGGGGACCGATGCGTTTTTCTCTTGTGTAATATGGAACAAAAAATGCACTTCCCGCTGTTCGGATAAGCGGTAAAAGTAAGAGATCTAACTCGCAGGTGAGATGGTTTCGTGCTTATGAATAGAATCACCCGAGCATGTAGGAGCGGCTCTGTACGCTCTTGTGTGCTCATCTATTAATGTAAAGTTCCATCCCCCGGTAAGTCTAACCTGTATCGCAGTGAGGAACACATGTTGTGCTGGGACCACATCAGCATACATATACTATCTATTATTAATACGATAAGTCTCAGCATACCGTGACATCGCGCGAGCAGTTCACGATCTGGCACATGATGTGCAAGGTCACCCGAGTCTCTCCCTGCGGCTCTGTAACGGATTACTCCGTAGTTACATTACAATGGACGGATGTCTCGCAGTCGGAAACTCGAGGGAGCCTTATTATTAGACTATGCTACGAGGATCTCGTGGCTTGACGTAACCCATACCTTCTATTCTGCAGGGATTTTGTTGGATGTAGTTTAGATAGTCGAGGCGGCCGTGGGGACTATCTAGACGCCGAGAAACCATTCCAGATCGCTGTGGAAGATGTTTCACGGCGAACTTTCGAACGCTTCGGTGGATCTTCCCTTTCATCTTATCCGTACTTCGCGAATCATACCATTTGAAGCGTTATTACTTGTTCGACCGAATCTGAATCAGGGGCCGCATATCGGACGATCATAATGTGACGGAGCCTCGGGAGATCTACCCGACAACATGTGTCTTAAGTCTTGAAACGCGCCAATTACCATGTGGAGCACTGATTCTAGTTTAAATTGAGTCTGTTGATAACTTGATTCCTCTATCGCAGCTTCGCGCAGAGCGAGGCTTTGTGGGACTCCCGAACCATGTACGGGTACGGAGTACTTCGTATACCGGACAAATATCCTGATAAGTAGCACGCATACAATGCGGGTATCATTGAACCGTTCGCTTGGTCTAGTCACGTTGGTGGTTGCAACATGGCTGGAGTGAACTTTGTACTCCTGTAACGCATCGTCTCCAGAGCCTTGCGTACTGCTGCGATAGCACAAGAAAGGCTGACTTACTGCTGCTTTCCAACCCCGTACATGGCATGCGAGCTGTCAGATTTCTCCGTGCGGAATTAGCGCGTGTAACGGTGACATGATACAGAAATAATTAATGAGATTCTCCCGATTGTATCTTTTCGTCCAATCCTGTGTGTAACAGTCCTGCGGAGTCTTGTGTCACGGTCTTCTGCCAGGTCCCGGGGTCGGGATCGACAGGTCGGTTCCTCGGATCGTGGATAACAACCAGAACTGTATCTAGATAGATAGAGGCTTCGCTCTTGCCTAGGTCAAAATCAAGTCGAATCACCTGTCTCTCGAATAACATAAAGTTCCACTCAAGCGTCTCATCTCACCTTCCTAGGACAAGGTCTGATTTGCTCTCAGTGCTCTACGTCACAAGACTCGACATCTTTCTGCCCAATTGCGGCGAAATCGCTCAGGTATCAGATCACACAGGACAATCCCGAAGGTGGCTCTTCGAGGACAGCTGAATGATAATCTGCAGGTTGCTCAGTAGCGAACGAACCAATCTGGAAACCCCGGCCGCTGATGCTGTCAAACCCGACGACTCGGTCATATATTGTGTGCTACCGGCCTCCCCGACGTTCGTCTGGCCCCTTGGTTGCGTCTATCGCCAAGCAGGTCTATGTTTATTTCCGCGGGCAGAATCTTTTGGAAAACTTACGATGCTAGTGACTTTCTGGCTTGTGGCAACCCATCTGGCCTGTCTCACGTCGCCAGCCCTCATGCCATTCACAAAACGATATATGTATCGTCGCGGGAAATAGCCACGAGGTCCCCACCATGGTCAGAGAGCAACCCTGCAGATTCTGCATGCGGTCTTGTCCAGGTATATTGTGGCGGTGGTATCGTAGTATATCTCTGGCGTCTTTTGTCGGAAAAGAGTAGAAAATGACCAGCACAGAGCTTGAAAACTTCATCTTGATAGCGCAGAATCCACCCAGCGGATCAATGGAACGGTCTAACCGTCGAGGCGCATAATATACATATCGTTCCTTTTGGAGACTTAGGAAAAATTAGATAGGACGAATCGACGACAGGTGGGGGCCGCGAGCACAGAGACATTCTCAACACACAGTAATCCATGAAATCATGCAAAGGAAATTGACCGCCCACACGAAATGGTGGGACGTAAACGAGTGGACAGTACCGCATCTGCGGAACCTGTAAACAAACAAAGGAGATATTATATAAAAGACATCCTTTTTGACCCGTCCAAGAGCGTGTTCCCGAAAAGGGGTATCATGACTGGAATACAAAAAAAAAATCAATGGAACACGACCCAACAAAGGAAACAGCGAGTACTGATTAGGAATTAGTCCTTGTAGATCCAGCTACTAGCGAGTCAGTTGCAACGAGAGATATCACTCCGGGAGTCCTTCAGGTCATCATGGCATGCACATCCAGGCCCTGTATACAGGGAAAAATTTCAGTCGTTCACTATGTCGTCCAGAGTCATCCTTCTGCGTTTCGCAGGAGGACTAGCATCGCCCGTATCACCACTTCCGCCTGTTCTTCTCAACTGTTCAGCACTTGCCCTTGGTGGTGACATCTGCGACGGATACTGTTGTGCAGGAACAGCCGACCCTGCAGGCTGCCGGATGGCACGCTCGGGGTGACTGGCGCCCGCGATGGGCTGGTAAGATTGAGAGTGCCTCGCCATTGGTTCCATCACTTCAAGAGAACGCGGCTGAATGTGTTGTTCTTGCTGCTGTTCAGGCCACGGCCTGGATGACCAAGGCGTAGGATAAGAATGACTTCTTCGAGGGTCTGGCCCTAGTTGTCCATAGTGCCTGCCTGGGGACGGAAGAATAGGAGGTAAACGGAGTCCAGGCTCGACGTGTTGACCGCGGAATTCCGTGAGAGCCGATGGTTCACTCACGAGCGGCCGCGGTGGCGTTCGAGGACGCTCATAATATGGTGAGATCGGAGGATAAGCTTGTGGATATTGCCGCGGTGACGAAGCTGGTAGCAGTGGATGGCTGAATGACGACGAAAGCACTTGTCCTCCTACTCTTCCTGGGCTCGGTCTACCACCCACTGCTGAACCCGCAGGCCCCGCAGAATGCACGAAGGGAGATTGCATTGCTACCGAGTGCTGGGACGATCCGGCAGATACCGGTCTCTGGCTGAAACCTTGTGGTAATGAAGGCGATGTAATGAGCCTCTGAGGTGAAGGATATACCGAAGGCGGCCATCTCTGTGCTGGAGTGCTCGCGGCTCCTAACCCACTACCTCCCATTCGGTTCCCTCCTAAATCGCCCGCTTGGGGAAGTTGTAGGTCGGTGATCGGGCGGATCTCGCGAGAAGAAGTCCTTCTGTGGAAATGCGCTCGATTCGAGGGGGAGAAACGCGAGATGTCTCGTGACGCTGACGGGTCTTCAGACGAGGTCGCGTAAGGTCGGACAGGAGTCTCCTCTGCTTTCAAAGGTGGTCGTCCTCTCTTTTTATGGGTGACATCCACACAACTGGCCTGGCGTCAACTGTCAACATGCGACTCCACACTGAAACGGCAAATCCCGCTGTGCAACGAAGAAGAATCAGAACAGGATACTTACGGCCTTACCTGCTACAACGCAACGACGGCACGGGCGTGCTGAATCACAGCCCAGATGCTTTCTCTTGCAGTTCACACACGCAGAAGCTACATGGGCCTTTGTACGTCTCGTAGTCCTCGGGGGAAGAGGCCTGTTTTTGCCTGTCGAGGGAAGGCCTGCTGCTGCTGCGTACGCTGTCTCGGCTGAAGCTGAACTCTCACCAACAAATGGTGTTGTTTGTGATGCAAGTAGCGGGTCGTGAATCATGTCACGTCGTTCTGTAAACGCTCCCTGCTGCTGTCCATGCTGGAGACGTCGCCCCTCTGGCTCCCCGATCACAGGAGCACTAGGCGGTGGAATCGACCTAGAGACTTGGTTCGTAGTAGGTACGTTGGACTCTGACTGTCTCTGGTCTTGACCTCCTCCGGATGATTCGGACGGATTGTCTGCGAGAGGAGAGCCAGACATAGGGGGGGAAGGATAAGGAGCCCGGATGGACCCGCAGGCGTTGTTTGACCAGCTCAGGTTCAAAGACAACCGCCCCGGGTCGACGTTCAAACCGCTTTCTTGGAACCTTCTCTCAGGAAAGGACAAATGGGGGAGAAGTAGAGATTGCATGAGGCAAAAGTTCCGAGCTGTTGCTTGCGGAGCTTATGTTAGAATGGGTTCAAAAAATAAACAACAATCTCCGTGAGGTTCTTCAGAGAGGTGGCACGGTGGACAGCATGGCCGGTGACGTGCAGGCACTTAAACGTAGGGCTGCTGTATATGAATGGAGGCCACCAGATGATTGACCGTGCCGTGTCGATCTCAACTATCGGATTAATTAGGCACTTGACGAGTAAAAGCTTCTAGATGTCAGTCTAAGACGTATTGTGGCGGGAGGGGCAATCACGATTGAGGCACATCGATCAACAGCCGGACTGACATAGCCCAGGCGCCTTTTGCTCGACGGCGTGATGACCTTCCTCCACCGAAGGACCGGGGCAAGGAGACCAGGGGAGTGGAAGGATGGTGCAGAGATCTCCAGCGTTAGGGGATAAGTTACTACTTCATACCTATTTGGGCAATGACTCTTGTTTTTTTATTTCTCAATGGCTGTCGACAATGCCTCGAGGAGGTAAAGCGCAAGGAATGACACGTCGAACGGTTCTGTCAAAGAGAGGCCCAGAACCGGGGTATGACGATATTCTACTTCCGAATTGAGAGTAAAGGGATAAAGCGAGAAGTTGGAAGAAGAGAAAAAGGAAGAATCACAACAAAGAAAGCCGGGTACTAGTTTCCCCAGAGAGGATCTGGACCTAAAGCTTCGAGCAGGTCGATAATACGACGGTGTGAGAATGGTCCCGCTGTCTTCTCTTCGAGACCTTAAGACATAATTTGTCTTGGGAGAAACGAGAGATATTACCCTGACCTCCGCCTGCAGGTCATGTCAAGGCTCGGGACCTTCAGCGGAACTATTCCTTAGTGTCTAGAACCAGATGAGGGGGGATGGAATGGTATAGTGGTCAGTGCAGAGTGGGCTATGAAGATAGACTCTGGCTTCCGTGATCTCAATAGTCGTGGCAGATCTAATACTAAATTATTCCCGGCATTCAATTGAATTTAACGTGATAATGGCCCGAACACAATGGACTGGCTCAATAGAGCTCACAGCACACGGACGGTTCCATAAAGCTCTTGGGTGGCGCCGATTCTTGCTTTTTTTTTCCCTTCCGGAAGTCCCACTGGAGCCGGCGCCGTGGCTTGCATTAGATGGACGATTAGGAATGGGTGCCGCTGTCAGTGACACCGACGAGAATGGGTTACCAAATTCTGGGAGGGGGAGGGGAGGTTGGACACCGAAAGGTGATGTCGCCTGTGGAGTTGTCGATTCGGCGACAGCAGAAAAGCTGAGTCGACACCAATCAAAAAACCGCGACAGGAAAAGGCAGAGACGAACGACAAGATCGACGTCGGTGCCCGTCTGGTGTGTCCAATCTCAATAGTTCACCTCGGCAAGGATGAGTAGCATGCATTCCGTCCCAGTTCGACAACGCTACGGTCCGTTGGCCGGAAGAAAGGACACAGGGAGTTGTCAATCCAAGCGTGCCAGCAGTGAGGGACTCTGGAGAGGAGCACAGAAGAATTCCCGCGCGGAGAGTGGCCTTCTCGAGGCTGATTGTGGAGTTCCAGAAACCAGCTCTGGGGTTCATGGAGTCTGTCCATTATTATTGTCTCTGTCTCTGTACTCTTCCGATCTCTCGTTCCGGGGAGGCGCCTATAGAGTATGCAGCGACAGCTAAGAGCAAATAAGAAGCGTTAACGAGGAATTTCCGACTCTCCACACCGGTTCCCTGAAGTTCACGACTCGAACACATGCTTAAAGCCAGGGACCCGTTCCCAGTAATAGGTACCTGGCCAAGGACCTAGTCTAGTCCGCTTCGCGCGTGTTGGAATTGTTTTCACTTGACGTATCTAGGTAGGGATAGCTCCGTTGTTGTCCATCCTGTGCATACATGAGCCTTGGAGAGCAATTAGTCTAATTCTCTGAGCTCTGTCATTTTACCTATACATATGGCAGGAGACCTTTGAGTAACAAAGTGAATAGTATATTGCATTTTTTTTTCTTTCTTTTGTCATTTGCGAGCTTGTTCAACGATGCTCCGTCCAATAGTTCTGGGGCGCCAGGTTCGAGCAAGGCGCGTGGACCAACTGTCAACAACAATGGCAGTTCAACTGGCCAGATGAGCATAAGTATTTTCCCGCAGTGGATCAGTGGTCCGCCGTCTCCGGGTCTTCAAGCCGCAACGCCCCGCCGGTAAATAGCGGATATAGCTGATGAGCTTGGTGGCCCACTCACAGTAGATGGCGAGAGATACCGAGTCTGCCAGGCACCAAGTCCAGAAACTTAACTAGCAAAGCTCGTTCTAGGAAATGATCCACGGTCCTCCGATGCGGTTATGTTGTGGACATCGCGCGGATTAACTGGACACTAGTAGCGATATATGATGCTAACGGAGAGCAGACTCTACGGAGATCCAGGGACGCCGAAGAGTACAGAAGGAGCTGTTCGGCTGGTAGTGCCGTAGATGAAGGACGGTCAAGGGATCTGGTAATTTGGCTCGTACACGCATTCCTTTTGGAGCCGATTAGCATCGAGTAGATCCGTATGACATCGAGTGTCCAAGGATCTGGTCGAAAACATGTCAGTAGTGCTGGACCAGCTCTCGGGCCGGCGAAGGAGTCTACTGCCCGGGGAAGATGCTGGTATGATGTTGTCTGAGTTTATCTGGAAACCATCCAACGTCTCAATCAATCAGTGTCCAGGATTTATGCGCGGAATCCATCAAACAATCCACCTAGGGTTAAATCGTGCCTTTCCCGCGGACGCCTCGGCGGACAGTTTGTATGCAAGACCCCCCACTGTCTCGTCGTTCTCCTACCCGCCTGTGTGGAATGCGCCGTTTTGTTCGGGGGTCCCCAACATTATTGAAGGAGGGTTCATGAACATTGAAGGCACACTGCAGCGGCTGCACGGTCCATCTCCCTGGCCCTAGCACCCTTCAGCTATATGACTTTTGAAGAATAGGTAGATCGCATGGTCATCCTACGGAACGTTTCTCGTTTCCTTCTCGAACGATCCCCTGAGCAATTGCTACGAGCCGTGGTCTGCACAGACCGTACGCGGAAGAAAAGGAGTGGAACCGAAACAGACGTGCTCGATGGATAACGCCCGGGGCAAGCTCCAGGGAGCGACCGATAGCTCTGAGCAGTTCGCCCAGCTTAGTTAATAGTGGGATGTGCCAGCACGATCTGTTGTTCCGTAGTGGACGGGCGGAAGTCGAAATGGATCAATAGTTCGACAGCCACGAGCCTGAACGGGTAACGTCTGTTGCTAGTGTGACGTCCCCGATTCCGCATAATTAGACCTGGACGCTCGCAGCGTTTGCGGTCCAGTGCGTTGGCGAAACTCCGCTGTCGGTCATGACAGCATTCCTGCAGAGTTCTGAGCATGCTTTGCTCGTCATAAGGTATTCTTGTGATCGAGAAACGAGCGGATACACCTGGAGGACAATTGATAACCGATCATCGGATCACCAGAGCTACGGGACAGAGCGGCCAGGAGACAGGCCAGGTTGTCGAGGATTTCCTGCCTACCGATCATTTCCTCGACGGGATATCCAGAGCTCTGAGCTGTAGATAGTAGTCGGCTGGTTCTGGCTAGTTCCTGAGCATTACTAGCACCGGTGATCGCTCTGTGGGTGACGGGTCTGCGAACCAATGGTGCGGAGCATGGCGAAGGAGAGTCAGGGACTAGTAGTTCCTCGATCAGGACACCTCAAGATTCTTCCATGTTGGTAGTTTTGTGCGGCTCTCAGAGTTAGGAGAAGCGACAGACAGCTTGATGTGAAGATATCGAAGCGAGTGGCGGTTTTCCATGGATTAGTGTTTAGCGCACTAGTGATCTGCGTCGAGGCCACGCGGGAAATTCGAAATCTCCCGTGGATCATCCAGTATTGACGGGTTCAACCGATTTTTGGGTCCTTTCTCCAAGCGGATAGACTATTGCTGTCGTGACGGCTAGCTACGTCCAGACATGGCCAGCGAGTAGGCATGGCCAGCGAGTAGGTTCATCTAGATCAGACATTATTACTTATTGCTCGATCCCACCACTACTGGTCTCCAGGATACGCAGACCTGGACGTAGACGCCTCTTTACCGCCAAAGCCGGTGTATTTTTCTTTCGCCCAGCGCCGTCGACTGCTCTATATCAGATTAGAGTATAGTGCTGTCCCCAAGGGTCGCTACCATCGGATTTGATTCACATTGCATGTAGATCCATCCCATGGCGAAACATATTAATCGAGGATCTTAAGAGCATGGATCTTTTAAGGCTGGAAATGCTTAAGTTAGTCCCTGCGGCTGGGTGTGTGCCGATAGGATGTTCTTCGCCAGCATGTCTGATTCTGGAAAAGGAGTTCCAAGGAACATCAGTCGCACTTGCACCAAGACCAGGACCAAGCCCACATGGCTTGGGCCTTGGGAACGCCCGAACAGCCCTTTTCGAATACTACTGTCTTGTCCAGACTCCCAGGTAAAAAGGATTTCGTCTTGCCCCTTTCCCCTGACCATTATCTTTCCGACTTGGCGAATGCAGCCAATACGTTCCAGCCTTCCAGGTTGCGCAGGGAACAGGGATGTTGTGTTATGTGTGCCAGCTGTTGCGGAGGAATAATAGTACTGCTAATATGATCGATCTTAAGCAACTTAAAGGTCCCATGGGACCTTCGGATCCGGTACACTATGACTCCTGTACCGCGGTTCTTCTGTAGGGCCCACAGTTCATAGCATCCAGCACGAAGGGTAAACACTCACCACAGCATCGGATGCGGTAAGCTCTTCGTGCTACTTCTTCGTGTAGAATTTTTTTATTATTATTTTCACAGTCAATGTGACTGAATATGCAGGAGTCGTCCAGTAATATGGCGATGAACAGTCAAGGAGTTAGCCTCAGGATAAGTCAGCCGTTTTTGGGCTCATTTATTCGGGAAGCACAGCGATCTATCGCGTTGTCTGGACGAACTAGTTGCAGGGGTCCATGATCTTGACCGCGTTCCGAGCGCGGCATTATGTTGATCCGCGTATGAGATGAGATGGTCAGTGACTCGGTGTGATCCTTCGATGCTATACAGGGCGATGACCGTGCCAGGAAAGTAGCAAGCACAGCAGATTATTTGACGTTCTCGCTGCGAGGGAATTGATTTGCTTCCGTTGCGCTGATCCGGTTTGCGCCTCAGCCTCAGATGATGAAAAATGGTAGGGTACACGGGACAAGTGGTGAGATCCTGTGAGCATTGCGCCAACGACAATCGGATAGATAGATAGCTAGAGCTTCTCCGGCTACGACGGACGATGCATGAGAGCTTGTCCCAGCATCGGGGACCGGCAGCTGCCCAAAGCTGGAGGAACCCAGAGTATCCTCGGGAAAAACGGTCAGCTCATCGAAGAGACCACTCGGGTTCTTGGGTCGAACGGGTCACGAAGCGGTGTCTCGTTGGTCCTTCTACGGTCGAAAGGGAGAGAGATCCTGGGAGCGATAATCAGGGCCCGCACTTCCTGGCTGTCAATCCTCCGCGTCGAGTGACGAGTGGGCCGTTGTCGAGGCAAGCTACAGGACAATCCCTGTGCTGGTGATCATCCACAGCTTAAAACGGCTGGCGAACATGAAGCATATCGGCAACTGGCTGTCTTGGCTGGAGAAAGACGCGGTGAATAATATGGCCAAGGGCTGTGATCCCCGGGCTGAAGCCCGTGCGACGGAGATCCAACAAGGGGCGCCCTTAGTCTAGCGGCCATGGAGAGAGGAGAGTTCATCGACATCAGATGGACCACGCCTCGAATCCATGGCTGCCATGACGGAATTCCGTAGGTGAAGCGGACAACGGGCGACAAACAGAACGTGAGAGATTATTATTCGGTGAGATGATCTATCTAGATAGATAGATTATTTGCCCTCCCGCCATCTAGTATTGACCGACGAGCTGGGTCTGACTATTGAACCCTATTGCCGGCTCTATCGATCGCCAGCACCTCACCGTCCCACTTGATAGAGCGTCAAGACTTAAATGGAAAATGCGCGCGCGGAGCGGCTTCGAGTTCGAGGCCCTGAAAATTGAGAACGTTGGAACTTGGAAATCTTCTCCAGAGCATCCTTTGGCAGACGCACAGACGTGACGCTCGAGCACTGTCCGCGATCGTCCTGCACGGGTGGAGTTGACGATCTACGCGCTTTGACGTTGGCTTTTCCCTAGTGAGCAGGTTAGCAGTCAATGGTCAGTCTAGTAGTCTATACATCGATTAGATAGATGGCAAAGACCTCACTTTCTGTTGTCCTCCCTACGGGACGGACCGTGGAGGGGGCTGGAGGAGGATTGGACAAGATTTGGGATGGATTTACCTAGCGGATGGATGATCAACCTTTCCTCCCCCCACGTATCCCGAAGAATACCCCCTATGGCCATCACTAGTATTAATTCTCCCCAGGCTAGCTTCCTCACCAATTGTCGTGTGACGGGCACAAGTGATGCGGATTTTCTCTCATCATCTCTTATGGTACGCTGCTGGATATAACAGCTCCAGTAAAAAAAACTCCTATTTTACCCTTGTTGGTTGAAAGAATATTCCGCATCTGACACGGATCGCGTCCGCCTTCCCCCCTCGTCACATTGCAGCGCCTAAGATCCCAATAGTGAGGCTGGGATTCTCCAGACCTTGTATCGTATCGTCTGTGAGCAAAGAAAGCTCCTATGTGATCCTCTTGCTGGAAATGGAAAGAGAGGACAAAGTTCAAGAAGGGACCCTGGCGTCGATCATTCCATCCCGTCCTTTTCTAATTGGTATGCATGTATGTATGTATGTATTATGTACGTGCCGCAGTCATGTATTGGCTGGTGCATGTGCATAGAGTCATGGACAGGCCAAGTAAGGGAAACATGACAGAGCGAAAGGCAGCTAGTATCGCGCTCTTGACGGTGGTAGGTTGATTATATTCCAAATCAGACTCATGCAAATGCACGAATGAGAGCATGACGATAGCATATCGTCCAGCGGAAAAGAGATCCTAAATCTTGTATGTTTAATCTTTTTGCTCTATGCATACATACATTACACATATATTGTACATATACATCATGTACATGTACATGTGATGCTGGCGCCAACTCCCCGCGACCAAGTACGAATTCTCTCATATGTACAGTACATGTACCTCTACCTCTACCTGTAACTATCTGCACGTACTTCAAACTATCCTGGTTTCTGTGATCTTCCCGCTGGGTCCACTTCGCGTCCAAATTGTTTCTCTTAGTTGTGCAACTTGTGCATAAAGATGGAGCTTTCGGGAGCCTCACGATAATATTCTAGTCACGGGTCCATGACCGCATATCGCATTGCCTGTCCCTGTGGGGGAGAATGACGTAGAGTAGGAGAGCAATCGGAAAAACTGCAAAAAGCAGAGGTTGGAACGTCTTCCTGTCCGCTAAGTAGTTCAGCATCCGGAAGGATTATGTCTAGAGCGCGTAGGAGAATAATTGGTCATATTGCTGTAGACTTGGGTGGTATTTGGGTCTTATGTGTGTTTTATATCAGTTTCCCTTCACCAAATTACTGCACTACAGGATTCCATGGTAAAGGTGCTTGACGGATATATTTATATACAAGATACTATACGAGATGATACCTTGATGAGATGAAGTAAGGGTATCAGAGCAATGCAAGAATCTATCAACATACACCCACAACATTTTCCCATCACAGTAATTTAATAAAGACACTAGAACTTCTTCTTTTTCGATGGCCGGGCGTTCTTCTCTCGTCTCTTTTCCTTCAGCTTTCTTGCCTTCCGGATGTCTTCGTTGGTGCGCAACTCATTCTTCGCCCGATGCCCAGCTCCGCCAGGAGCGGCGTTCAGCCTCTCCTTGGCTGCCTCAAGCTTCTTCTTTTTCTTCTCGTAGTCACCACGCAGAGGGTCGGCCGCCTTGGGAGCCTGCTCCTTGCGGTGTCTATATCTCTTTCCTCCGGCAGCATTGAGATCAGCACCCATACCGGGAGCTTCGGCCTCACCAACCCTAGGCAAACGGCCGATCCGTTTGCCCTTCTTCCAGGCGTCGAATCGTCCACTTCTGAAGGTAGCTGCAATCTTGGTTCCACTCTCACCGCGGACAAGACGTGTGCCTTTAGAACCATCTTCGTCATTGCGACGAGAGACGTACTTCTTGTGTCGCTTGTCCCAGCGCATGCCAGAACGTGGCTCCGCAGAACCTGCAGCTCCTTCGTCTCCTGTAAGGTCCATGGTGACGGTGCGAGAAGCTTGGACGAAATTCGAGTTTGTTCCGGAATGGACACCGTAGGCTCGGTCTTCAGCAAGTGAATGATTGGCAGGGGTGTAAGACATGAAGTACTCCGGATTCTGGAAGGACGCTGCAGAGACGTTTGTTTTCGATTTATCTTTCCCAGAGGCGTTGTAGGACGAAAACGTAACCTCGAGCTCAGAATCAGATGCCAGCGACATGTTATCGGGGACCTCTCCAGTAGCTTCGTCATCCTCGTCAGAAAAGCCGTTATCGCCATCGTCTTTCTCAGTCGAATCAGTCTTCTGTAGCTGAGTAGATGAGCCTTCCAAGAACTCAGAACGGCCTTCGGCGCGATTCTTTTTCTTCTTGTCAAGGGTTGTCCGGATCCTCTTCATCATATCAGCAGATTCATCATCTACCTTCTTGCCAGCACGTCTGCCGCCAATTTCGAAAATAGTCTCCGATGGTCGGTAGCCGCCAACTCTGGCGAGCATCTTCTCTCTTTCAATCTCCATCTGGCTCGCCTCGTCGTTGAACAACGGATGGAGAGCCATCCAATTGTCCGAACCTACCACCTCCTTGGCTCTTTTCGCACTTTCAGCGGAAGCAGAGTTCCTGGTGCGCATGTAGAGCTTCTCTCCCTTAGCAGCAACACCACGTTGAGACTCAATATCCACATTTTCGTCGACCAATTTCGTCACCCATTCACAGCACCGTGCGAGAATGTCTCTGGGTAGGCTGCCAACAACAACATCATCGGCAAAGTTGACCTGATCACCGTATTGACGACCCAAGACGAGTCTCCTTCCAAGAAAGAGCTGAAGGTCAAGCAGATACGGGGCGTCAGAGTCCCGAACAAGACTATAACTCCATCCTTTCTGACCGGCTCGAGCAGTTCGACCAACACGGTGAACGAAGATCTTTGGCTGAGATGGGAAGTCATAGTTGATGACGTTTGCAAGAACAGGGATATCGATACCTCTGGCAGCGACATCTGTGACGACTAGGATGTTCGTGATGCCAGTGCGGAAGTTCTGCACCTGAATCTTACGGGCAGTCTGATCCAGAGAACCGTACGCATATGACACTGCCCATCCTGTCTCACGGAGCAGGGAGGTGAGGTAATCGACGTGATGCTTGGTAGCCGCAAAAATGATTGTAGAATGCTTAGTAGGCGATTCATTATGTTTGACGGTCTTTTCCAGCTCAATTCGCTTTCTCTTCTTGGGGTTCTTCTTTGCATCTGCAGCCTGTTCACTCAACCGCTGAGAAGTCTCCGTAGGGCCCGTGGGGATCTTGATAACTTCCTGTAGAATGTGGATCAGAGCGCCTTCCTTCTCTGCAGACTTGACTGAGAAAAAAGCATTCTGAAGGTCAGGCGATATCTTGCTCTCAGCATCAAGACGGATCAGCGTGGGCTCCTGCAGACCGGCGCGGGCAAATTCTACAAGGGACTTCGGAAGCGTAGCAGAGAACAGCAGCGTCTGGCGAGTGGGTGGCAGTCCGTGCAAGATTTCCGTCAATTGAGCGGCGAAACCCATTTCAAACAGCCTATCGGCTTCATCAAACACGACATATCGGATACTCGAGAGATCCAAATTCATCTCGACCTTCAAATGCAAGAATCGACCCGGGGTAGCAATGACGATATCGGGGTTCCCAGCCATGAAACCGAATTGTTCCTCCAAGCTGTCTCCACCAACCAAAAGCACCGACTTGAGATCTGTGCCACGTCCAAGCTCCTTAACAACCTTCAAAGTCTGCAACGCCAGTTCTCGGGAGGGTGATAGGATTAACCCTCTGGCACCGATCTTGGTGCTGTGACTCTTCAACTTCTCAATCATGGGAATCACGAACGCGGCCGTTTTACCGGAACCTGTTCTCGCCATTCCAACGACATCTTGGTCGTCCAAAATCACGGGGATCGTTTTGCGCTGAATGGGTGTGGGCACGGAGAATCCTTTACGAGTAATCGCCTTCAAGAGATGAGCATTCAAACCCATGGCCTGGAAGCCACCTCCTTTCTTGACCGTCCTGCCCTTGAGATTCGATGACTTTCGATTTGCTGACGCCTGATGCGCAGCGATAAAGGCCTCGTCATCTTCATCGTCGTCCTCAAGACCGGCTCCGCTGAGAAGGTCAAGGTTCTGGATTGGCTTGGCTTTCTTCCGTTCGTTTTTCTCCAGGCTGGTTTCCCAGTCCAAATCGTCTCCCTGGAAGAGGGCCTTGGAGATGTCGAACTCATTCTCCGACATGGCCGGAGACGCTGCGCGGTGAGGCATCGTGGCTGTTTTGATCAAGTTCGTCGCTGCAGTTGATTGTAAATTTGTCCGCGGGCGGAAATTTGCGCGGAGATTTCAAGGCGTAATCCTACACCATGCCGTTCAGGCGTAGAACGTCAATGGGAGCTCAAAAAAAGGATAAGTTTCCGAGAGAGACTCGGAGTAGGAATTATATCTCTTTTGGGCAAGAAAAGCTGATCTTAGCAATGCTGAGACCGCGCATGATGGTATTACTTATCCTCAATCTCAGATCCAGAGAATCAAAAAAAGTTCCCAAGGCGGTGAGGGGCTTCATTACCAAATACGGCTAGATCGATCCTGCTGCTCCAGATCGAAGTTCGCAAGCAAACACAGCAAACTCACGAGACCCCGCGACGCGCCGCGTCCAACACGAACTCGCCAGAAATGGTCATATGGAAAAAGGCAGACAACAAAACGATACATATATTCACTTGGGTGGCCTCCCGTATTTCTATCATATAACTAAAAAAAAACATGGGTTAGTAAGCTCTTCCAGCTTTCGTCTCCTAGACCTCCATCACTGACAAACACTCGTCACAGACGGCGGATACGGGAATCAATACAGCTCCTACGGCGGCGGCGGCGGCGGTGGTTTCATGCCTGGTGAACTGAACAGTCCTTCGGGGGGGAAGGTAATTCACCATTATATCCCGCTTGATGATTCGTCTTGAAATGGCAAATATACGTGACAGGAGTAGAGCTAACATGCAACCTCTTGCAGAGTGACGCCAACAACCCAACCCTCCGCCCAGTCACAGTTAAACAAGCTCTTGATGCCACACAACCATACCCCGAAGCCAATTTCCACATCGACGGTGCCGACGCAGCGAGCATCTTCTTCATCGGACAGGTCCGCAATATCAGCACGCAGAGCGTCAACATCACGTACAAAATCGACGACGGCACCGGAGAGATCGAAGTTAAGCAATGGCCCGACTCCGCCTCCATTGGCATAGACGAGATGGACACGGACGAGAACAAGTCGTCGAAGACAAAAGTCGAGCAGAACAGCTACGTCAAGGTGTTTGGTAAATTGAAAGCGTTCGGGAATAAGCGATATGTGAACGCGCATTGTGTCCGGCCCTTGGCGGATATTAATGAATTGCATTATCATCTGCTGGAAGCAACGGCCGTGCATCTGTTCTTTACGCGAGGTCCACCAGGAGGTGCGCCAGGTGCGGCTGGAGGAGCAACTGAGGGTGGTGTGGCCGGAGGCGATGACTACAGCGGCAATGGTCGCGCACTACCTCCCATGTCGCCTGTCGCGCGGAGAATCTATAACCTGCTGAAGAGCGAGCCCCAGAGCAACGAGGGTCTACACGTGCAGCATATTGCTGCTAAGCTTGGTCTCCCTGTCACGGACGTGACGAAAGCGGGAGACGAGCTGCTCAGCTCTGGTGTTATATTCTCTACTTTTGATGAGATGACGTGGGCCATCCTGGAGTACTAATGACACTCGTAATACCCGTGATGATCTATCGGCAAGGATGTCTTTAAACAGGATGAAAGACCAAAAAGAAAAAGAAAAGAAAAGAAAAGAAAAGATATCTGGGGCCTCTTCATTTCGTCAGAGCTGTACAGTACCAGGCGTTTTTGTTATTGCATGCGCAATTATGAACCAATTCAAATGTTAAAATCTCAAGACCTTCTCTCTGGATGAAACGTTGTCGCTCGTCACCAGAAGAACACAAGGCACAAGTCGATAATTGATTCGTAAATATCGTTAATCGTTAACCATGTCGAACAAGTAATGACACCGCCACCCCCATTTGTATATATGGGCCACAATATGTGATCAATTATATACAAATATCACGCAGGCACATGAACTAGCCCAATGCGTTTCTTTGGGTCGCCTCATCCACGGAGCGTTGCCAATCGATCCGTATCAGGAAGATACCCTCAACGAAGGAAACCAGACCCAGTGCAATAGCCACTCCTGTCCACAGACCCCAGAGGCCCCAGCCAAGTCCAAATGTGGTTCCCATACTAATCGGCATGGCGATTGCATAGTAGCAGAATAACTGTACGTAGCCGCCGATTTCTTGTCTACCCAGTCCACGGAGGATACCATTGCAATTGGCGGCTAGGGCATCGAAGAGCTGGAATGCTGCGCAGAGTGGCAGAATTTGAGCTATTATTTCGATCACCTCTTCGTCGGACGTGAACAGCGCGGCGATATGGAACCGCAACACAGAGAGAATGATCATGTTAAATAGACCGACGATAACGGCACCGGTAATCGTAACTTTGGCGGAAGTGCGGGCGGCGTCCGCGAGAGTGGCACCAATCAAATTCGCAATACGCGTGCTACCTGCAATGGACAGCGGGAAAGGAATCTGGAACGTAATACTTGAGATGGTGGAGAGCACAGACTGTGCGGCAAGAGGTGTAGTGCCGAGATACGATGAGGCCAAAGTAAGAATCTCGAATGCAAGGACTTCGGCTTCAACCATGAGGAGCCCAGGTAGAGCAAGCCGAATCATGGGGCCCCAATTGTGCAGAGCGCGGCGAGTAAAGCCATTCCAACACTCGTGACCAGCGATAAAGTAGACGTAGAGAAAGAGACAAAAAGGCAGGAGATTGTCCGTTATAGCAACAGCAATAGGTGCCCCGATAAAGCCCCATTTCAATTTCTGTTCGATCTCTGTCAGTGAACCGTGCATGCTTTTAGCGCAAGAGCGATAGATATACATACCCAGACGAAGAGCCAGTTCATGAAGGCATTCAGTGGTGCGCAAATCAGAAGGACGTAAAGCGAAGCCGAAAAGAGACCCTGCGCTTGGACATACCGTTTCCCGCTTTCGAAGCATGCATATCCAGGTGCGCCCAGGACGACTACCTTCAGATACCGTCCTGCTAAAACTGCCACGTCCTTTTCAGGCACAATCTTCATAAGGATTCGATCAGCGAAAAACCAGATTAAGGCGATCGGTATCGTAACAAGCCAAAGAAAGTAGATCATTCTTTGCATCTGCAGACCAACCAGCTTCTTCCAACCTGAGCCGTACGCTTGCGCGCAAAGAGTGTCGAGACTAGTCGCCAGGCCTTGGTAAACACCATAACCTGTGATGCTAGCTGTCATACTAGCCAAACTGACTGCCCCTAGTTCTACCTTTCCCAGGTGACCCAGAGTGAAGATACTTGCGACAGTCAGGGAGTACTGCAGCAAGAAGGTAAGCATCAAGGGAGCGGAATATTGGCCTATGACCCGTGCTTCTCGTTTCCATGTCGTCCGGATCAGGCCTGCCGCGACAGCTTCCTCCCACTTGCGGTCGATGTCCTCCGGATCCCCTCCATCTCCAGTGAGTCTGCTTGCGACATCTAGTAGTGATGTGGTCTCTGTAGGTATCGATCCGTCGTATGTAGGGCCCGCACCACCACCACCACCACCAGTTGCAGTTTCTTCTGCAACATGTGATGCGATCCGAGAGGAGTTGTCTGTTGAGTAAGACGCCGTGCGGGACAACGACTCCACCAACTTGCCCTGACGGTGTTCACGATCCTTCTGGCGCTCGGACGAAATCACATTGCTGTCACTCAAGAGATCCCGCTCCTGTTCGAGGGCCTGCTCTCTCTCCCTCTTGGTTAACCTATCTTGCTCCACTTGATGAGGAATAACAACCCCTCGTGGTCCCGCCGTGAAGAAGCTGGGGCGCCGATATGACCCTGCCAGCGAGTGAGGAGCTGTTCCCGGTAAGCTGTTTGCTGGACGCACAGTCGACGCCTCGGATTCGTCGTCGGTCGCTGTCGAGTCCCGATCGTCTGTATAATCTGCCAAATCGCGTGCAATGGCTGCTTCGGCTACCGGGGAGCGAGAGAGATATGATTGATTGTATGAACCTTGATGTTCAGGGTTGAGCAAACGGCTAGAATTGCGCGCCATCTTAATGACGCAGTTGCGGGGTCCAAACCGCCCCGAATACCTTCTGAGAAAACCTTTTGTATCAATATGTACAAGGGCGATGGCCGGAAAACGCACACGTCGTCGCAGTTGACCCGATGAACCTCGCAGCGGAGAGAGAAAGAGGTTGAGGAACAAGTGCCCTACTTAATGACAGCGTGTGGAGATTAGCGGTTGCGGTGAGAAATCAGGCTCCTCTCGTAATAATAATAACCCACCTGAGTCACGGAAGAAGCATTGCCCTCTTTCTGCAGCTTATCAACCGTTTAGAGAAGGTCAAAGGGCAATCGGCCTGTATTCTTGGCTCTCCCAATTCTCGGGATCGAGCTGAGGCTGAGGCGACTGCTGGTCAGACCCCGCGCCTCCAAGTCTGATTTCGGAAGGTCCTCCCGAAGACGGAGAGTACTTTGAAGCAGAGACCCATACATATAATAATCGGAGAAGTTGGGATGGAGCTTTTTCTTCAAGTATAACCATTCATTGTCAATTGCTTATGAAGGCGTTGACTCAAACCTTGGTACTAACCGGCAGTGGAGAGTACAGCTGACATCACTACTTACTTAGAGATTTGATAATGGGACACAACCATAACTAATTATTAGAGAACGCCTTGTAAAGGAATTGAGAACAATCCATGTAGAGAAATAAATGTAAAGAGATCGAGGCATAACCGTTCTACAAGAAATAATTGACTGTTTGTGTATTCCTACTGTCTAGTTAATAATAACCAATTGGTTATTCGATTCGAAAATAATATCTGCAAATTCTCGTGTCGACAAATCGGGAAGAAGACTCTTTTACCAAAACAGGTCTAGCGCATAATCATAACATCGCTCATGTGATGCAGTGGGAATCGAACGTCGATCTCTCTCCAATCTCAAGTTCTCGAGTGATGGTTAACTAGTTTATTGTCATTTGGCATCGAGATTCGAAGGGGTTCCGAACAATATCTAGTCGTCCTCAAGAGATATCTGTTTGCTCCATTCTCCCATTGTGTCTGTCTGCTTGGGGCATAATGTCGCAATTCGCTCCAGACGGTCAGACGTCTATTCGACACCGGTACAATCCAGTGGTCAATCCTCTGCATGCTGACCCTGTGCTAGTTAATGAGTAAGTTATCTTTTCTTCCCTTGTCTCATTTCTCCAATTATCGCTGCGGACTTCCGATATACGCTGCATTTATTCTAAATCATTGCTTGGCTTCGTCGGAAATACTTCTGGAAACACGAGATACTTAGACTTCCCTTCACCTGAATGTAACCGCAAGTCATACCTATCAAGTGATCTTTCTCATGGTTTTTTTCTCTCCACTCAATGGGTTGACTGTGAGACTATTCCATTCAATTGATACGGCAGCCACTGTCTGGTGATAGGGGTCGCCGTCATCTGCTAACCTACGACCTCATTCGTTCTGTTTAATCTCTGGATTTCAATTGACACGGTTCTTTCATTTCTTGTATTGAAGTGCCAGGAACTAACGTGTGGTGCGTCTACACTCATAGCCGTCCCCAAACTGCAGGGCCAGTAGTCCTATCTCGCCCTCTATTTGGCGCACTCCTATTCGAGAATGCCAACTCGGACGCTCGTGATCATTGTGCCAACGAACGGACTTTTCTTTCATGGCTGCGTCTTTCCATCTACCTTTGCGTGGTATCTTCTGCTATTCTGATCTCGTTCCATCTTACTTCTCGGCCATCGAAGGTCGAGCGGGCGATAGCTCTTCCCATAGGCATCGTCTTCTGGGTGTTGAGCTTAGCATGTCTAGTGAGCGGATTTTCAAACTACCTGAGAACAGTGGCAAAGTACAGCCGCAAAGCTGCTCTTGTACAGAGTGGGTGGAAGACCCAATTTGTCTTCACAATAATGGCAACAGTCATCATAGGATGCTGCGTGCTATTCCTGAGTACCAATGTCAGGAAATGAAACGAATCTAGCTTGACCCTACTCGGCAAGGCATACCGCAATATCAAAGGCATCTGTAGTACAACTCCCTCCCACGCAGTGTCCTAAGTCTACTGGTGATATTTTATGTCAAAATGTTTCGTGACATTGATGCCGTCTGGAGACTGCGCATTTTCACGAAGGCCCTGCTGGTCAGAATCCCTTGGCATCTCATCCATGCTTTCCATGGTCGCGGTCGTATAGTCCTTCTTTGGCTGAGAGCATCCGGCTGAGATATCTGCCCCGAGGTGACTATGTCCAACGGGATCGAGAGGGTAAACGCCATGCTCATCGAGACGCTCAAAGACCTGAGGACCAGAGATCCTGTGAGTTCTCCGCTTCGAAGACGGGAAGAGATTTGGAAACACGCGGGACAATATCGGCTTCATAACAGGCATGTTGGCACAGATGATGGCGAGCTCCGGTTCTAGAACTGTCCACATGACGCCCATTTGTACCGAATATGTGATATCTGTGAAGTCGATTGCCACCAAGGATGCGAGGCGAACAATGCTGATCACGGAAACCCTGCAGCAGGTTGACAATTAGGGCGTGGACGAAAACTCAATTATGGATAATAGAGAGCTGTTGACTCACAGAAGACCCATGCAGAAAACGAGACAGAGTGCGAGCTTCTTGGGCACGCTGAGTCTTAGTTTCCAGATATGCGGGATTGGCAGTGCCATGACCATCAGGTCGGTCACTAGATTCAAGGTACCTGCGGTGACAAACGTTGCGTTCTTTTCACCACACACGCCATCGATTGTGGCGTCCCAGTTATATGCAAGTGGCCGGCAGAGAAGCAAAGTCTCAAGGATGACACTGACTGCCCACATCCACACAATGGCCATCACAACTGCAACACTTATGCGGAATGAACGCTTACTCCCAAATATGCGGAAAAAGAAAAGCATGATCGAGGTCTTAACGAGAGACATGGCGATCCCGTACAATGCCTCGAGTGGCAAGATGGTCTTGTGTTCAAGAATGAGCTTTCAGCAGGTACCCCGGATGCAAAATTCTAAGGATATGGTTACCTTGAGCGTCACCACAGCGGACGCGGGATCAACTTCAGTGATGCGTCTGCCACAACCACCGAGGATGGACACTGCAGGGAGTCGTCAGCAGCTTTCACAATGGATACATTTCCGGCAGTTACTGGTGACCAACAGATATATTGAATAGCTATAAAAATATAGACGATAACCTGCGCCGCGAATTTAGCCACGAAACTTTTGTACAGTTCATCACTCCTTACCAGAGCACCAATGATCAGGTATTCTGGAGCCCCTGGCTTCACATTTCTCATTCGCAAGGCGAGGAACCTGGAGACAGTTGTGAGAGTTGCTACGACTCCAAACACAGTGACAACGATCACAGGATTCCGAGCCAGCGGAACGCTCAGATCGTATGTTTTTAGTGTCATTTAAACGATCACGGTTCGCTCTGAAGTGGGATTCGTCGGGCCAAGAGACAAATGAAAAGAAAGTAAAATTGTAGAATTATATTCTACACAAAGCGCAGATGGTCTGAAGCGAGTGAACGACTCTACATGCGGCCGGCTGTTTCCAATGCTAAAAGGGGGAGTCTCGAGTGATAAGTTAAGCTCAGCCATCCAGTTGTATGGAGAACAATTCCTTCAGGCGATCCCACGCTTACTGTCAGCCCAACGCTTACTGTCTGACGTGCAGAGTGGCTCAGGCAGGGATCCTGTTCCTGCTGCGGAGCAAAGCGCCCGACTCTTCACCCGTTCGGGGGTCAACGGCTACAGCAGAAGATATCCTCATACCAAACGTCCCCGAGACCTACGCTACGAGCCGCCGAAAACCCTCAAGATACGTTGATCATAGACCTGAGAGAACTTTGACTCTATCCATGCTAACTCCCTCATTCCCTCGAGCTTGATCACAGACGCTAGAAAGTAAGGATATCTTTACATATCCTAGCTCTCCTACTCCACTGGATTTTTCCATTTCACACTGAGCTTATACTCCGTATGCGGAGTACTACTGAAACGCCGTTTGGTTTATGGGTCTCCCTTTCCCGCATACATACATTTAGGGCATCGCCGGACCATCAGGAATCAGGGGGCCAAAAGAAAAAGCAGGCTGCCAAAGCGCTAAACGTCAATCAGCACTTAAAAGTTCTTTGACTTTAGTCTACAACGTCAGGGATTGCCCACGTATGTCACCCGTAAAGCATACACCATTTTGGACTAGTCTAGGACCGGAAATATCGGAGTTTCGAAGAGCTGCTTCATTATTGCAAATGGTGGCACGGCTGCTCATTCTATAAGACGGCGTGTGGGAGAAACTTCAACAGCTGGAGCTAATTGCTCCGCCAGTTTTCGGGGAGTGTTCGTCCCTACACTGTGACCAGGGAAATACAATAGTATACATCTCGGGCGTTCAGCTAAGAGAGAGAGAGAGAGAGAGATACTTGACGCAACTTTTGTGCAAAGTCCCAAGCCCGTCATGAATTTAGTGGCCCCGCGGCCACGGAACGGCTCGATGTTAGCTTGATTAAAGTTCTTATGGGCGTGTCGTCTCGGGGTCGGTCCGTCCATCTCGGCCGTGTCTGTTATGGAGTAATTTACATGGAGTAAGTATAGAAAGAAGCCCAAGGCCGGGCCGGCGGGGAGAAACGGATTCCAGACCCCATTCTCCAGGTTGGCTCGTGATGCGGATCGAGGAGAACCCAGCATCTGTGCGCTCGAACGTCCCAAGTGAACGGACCCCGGTTTCTATCCGACTAAGTAAGTATCAGCTTGAACTAGGGGTGGTGAATTTCAGAAATTTACTTTTAAATTCATGAAACGTTAAATTTCGCCCTTTTTTTCTCTTCCGAAATTTAATATACACAGACCAAGTAATCAGGTAAGCTATACTTAAAGGGGGTAGGTAAGCGATAGATTTAACCAATAGATTGGTGTAGAGAATTATATTGCCCTATTTTAGCGGTTACCAGAGTAATTCTACCTAGTAACTAGAAATTTAAGCAAAACCTCTTGATAGTTGAAAAGAATAGGTTCAGATGGAATTCCTAGACTATCTAACTGTCTCAGAGGGCTAATAATACTTAGGGAGAAAGAGTATTAGCTTACATAGTAGATATAAAGTATATATCTATATTTTCTCAGTTAGGGCAATAGATTTTTATATAAAGCTTAGGAAATAATTTCTTTAAGCTGTTTAATTTTATTAAAGTAAAATTATTACTAAAGATTTCCTTAAAATAAAGTCTTTATTATACTAAAAACTGCTAGTCCTAATTACTATTTTATAATACTTCTCTTTAGTCTAGACTTACTAGATTAGTTAATCCTAGTTAATTTAAGAATCTTAAGAAATCTGCCTTTAGCAATAGTTTAATAAAACTATCTGTTATTATATCCTATATTTTAATAAACTTAATACTAATCCTATTCTTTTAGTATAGGTTATATATATAGTAATATATAATATTAATATACTTTAACCTCTTATAGATATAGGTATCTCTAATTAATAATAATAATACTTAATTATCCCTATAGATCTTAACTAAAGAACTAATAATAAAAGCTTATTCTTCTCTTATTATTAGCTTAAATTTATTTAGACTAATATAGTATCTGTATCTTATATCTCTTAAAAAAAGGGCTAATTACTAGGACTACTTTATAGCTTAATATATAGCTATATATTTAGCCTCTATAGTTAAAGTTATAATAAACTTTTATTTTTTACTTAATTAGCTTATTAGGCTATTAGTTAAAATAAAGATATTCTCTAAGATTAATATCTAATTAGTCTTATCTATTATATAATCTAAATTTAAATACTTAATAAATTGCTAGTCTTAGTTTATATTAAATTTAAAACTAAGGCATATATTTAATTATAGATATTTTATAAGGGACTTTAATACTTTAAAATATCTTTTAGATAGATTTAATAGATATTAACTTAATTTATCTACTATAAATATAATATCTAATCTTATTAAAATTATTAAATAAATTAGGCTATTAATAATCTTCTAATACTCTCTTTAGTTTATTCTTTTATCTTAAGGGCTAGATAATTTTAGAGAGTTATATCTATTTAATAGAATACTAACTAAGTATATTTTTTCCTTACTTATTTTATATTATAATAAGAATTCTTTAGTATAATAAGATTAATCTATTATTAATATTTAATTCTGCCTATCTTAGATAATTTAAATATTAAGGATCTTCTTTACTTCTTCTAGATTCTTTATCTTATATATTAATCTAAACTCTTATTTAAACTAATAAATATTCTCTATTTACTTTATGCTAATTAAAATATTATTAATATATACTAAAAATAAGATTTCTCTCTTTAGATACTATAATAAATATAGATTAATATTAATCTATATAAAACCTATTTTCTAGAATATTTCTATATAGGTTTAATTCTAATCTCTTATAGCCTGCTTTAAACTATATAAAGATTAAAGAACTTTTAATATTATTTTTAATAATATATTTATTTTTAGTAGGAATACTATATAAATCTTTTCCTTTAATATTAACTCTATAAAGATATTATTAATATCTATAATATAATACTTATAATTCTCTATTATAATAATAGCTAGAAATATTTATAATATATTATATTATAAGATAGGAGTAAAGGTATACTTAAAATTAATACTATATTTCTAAATAAATCTTTAAGTAATAAAGTATATCTTAAGCTTTTAAAGGGAACTATCTAAATTATGTTTTATAACTAATACTTAATAGCTAGTTATAATATTAGCTCTTAATAATAATATAACTATTTTAAAAATTCTATTTACTTAAAGTATATTTATTTTAGCCTTAAATATATTCTATTATAATTTACCTTAAATAGGGTTATTAATTATAGTATAATATAAGTTTAAAATTAAAATATACTCCTTTACTATATATGCTGCTATTATAGTATTTAATACTTATTTTATATATTTTTCCTAGTCTATACTAATACCTAGAGGTAGAAGATTTAATATAAATATTACTTAATATAACTTTTTAGCGTTTTATTTATTATTTAATAACTTAACCTTCTCTCTCTTATATTTTGCTATATAGAGAATCTCTATATAAGATATAACTTATCTACTTAGCGAGGATAAGAGGTTTATCTATAAATTCTTATAATTATTTAAATTATTAGAGTAAGAATAATTAAATATCTTCTCTTATTCTATAATTTTACTATAGTAAAAAGCTTCTTTTTCCTTTTAAGGAAAAGCTAGAACTTCCTTATAATTCTCCTCCTAATTATTAATATTATTCTTCTTTTTATTTAAAAATATATATATACTTAAGGTAATAGGCTAGGTTATTAGTTAACCTCTTAAGTTCTTTATTAATACTATATTTAGCAATAATCTTTAAAGAATCTTAAGGTCTAAGTCTCTTTTTAATTTATCTTTAAAAAACTTAGCTTAATAGGTCTTAATAGTCTTTTTTATATTTAAAGCCTAAACTTTCTACTATTTATTTATTCTTTTAATATATCCTATAAAAATATAGATTCTGCCTTAATCTATTAATTTATCCCTTTATATATCTTATAGTAGAGATTTTAGATTTATATATAATACTGCCTAATATCCCTATATTTTTAGATAATTAATTAATAGCTTAACTTTAATAAAAGCTTCCTTTAGAGATATTTAAACCCTATTAATTATTAGTCTATTTAATATTCTATTTTTAATATATATATTAGTTTAAGCTATCTCTATCTATAACTTAACTAAAAGGTTTAAATTTTTAAGTATAGCTCTTATTCCTTTTTTAATAGTCTAATATATCTATTTTACAGCTCTATTTTATATTAATATATATAGAATTATTAGTTTATAATAGATGCTAAATTATTTCTTCTAGGTCTTAAAGAGATTTTTAAGTTCTAATATATTATCTAATTATATCTTAAGAATTTAGAGACTTATTGCTATTTTAACCTCCCTTTTTTATTTATTTAAGATAAAGATAATATTGGATTTAGCTCTTATAGGAAATATCTATATTTTTTTTAAAAAATTATTTATAACTATTAAGAAGTAGATATATCTATTCTTAGATTTTAGTATTTAATTATATATATCTATATAGATAAGTTTAAGAATGCCAGCCTTCTATGCACTAATAATCTCTCTCTTATTTCTAATATTAGCTATAGTATATATTATATATTAATAGTCTATTACTATTTTAATAGGCTTCTTTAATATAATTAAGTTATATAAGTTTTTAACCTTTTTAAGTTTAAGATAGCTAATTCTCCTATACTATAATTAATACTTCTCCTTAATTTTATTTTAATAAAATCTTTCTTCTTAATCTATAACTATAGCATTAAGAGTATCTTTAATAGAGATTAGTATAATAGATATATGCTATAACTTAAATATTTAGTCTAAGAAGACTCTCTTAATAATATAAACTCTATATTTAATAGTATCTTAAATTATAACTTTATTTAATTTATTTAATATAAATATCGTTCTTTTATTAAAATACCTGCGCATATTTAACTACTAGTAAAATATCTTAATTAATAAGAGATTTGCCCTAAAGTTTAGTATAAGCAATATATTTTCTAGGTCTAATACCTTTCTATTCTTATCTCTTAAAATAGTTATCTCTATATATTTTAAATATAGGATTCCTCTACCTATATAAATATACCTCTATTAAATTTAAATTAGTAATTCTTTAAAGTAATAGTTTTTATTAGTTATATATAAACTAATACTATTATTTATATACTATTAGGATAAATTCTTATTAATAATATCTTTTAAAAGGTAAGTAATTTTATATAAGACTTAGTTATTAAAAGTAATTAAAGTTAAGGATTTTAGTTAAGATTAGCTCTTCCTAAAGTCTAAGATTTTTTCTACCTTATATATCTTATACTTCTTATTCTTTAATCTCTTACTTTTTAAAAATTAAATCTCCTTATAAAATTTAGTAATTAAATCTATTATCTTCTTATTTTAAATAATAAAATTATTAGATATTTATTTTAAAGACTTCTTTCTCTATTTTTAACTATTTCTTATACTTTTCTAAATAATAGATAAAAATAGGTAGTCTTTAATATAATAATTCTTCTTATAGATATAGCATTTAATCGGGGTTTATTTATTTTTAGTAAAAAATATAATAATTAGCTTTACCTAGAGTTAGGCTTCTACCTCCTTTAAAATACTTAGGATTTTATCTATATTTAGATTTATTTATATATTAATTACTATTTTAATAATAATATATTCTTTAAGTAAAGCTAAGAGTAATTATTAAATCCTAGCTTTAAATTTAGCTAAAGAAGATATATTCTTATTATATGCTTTAATTTTCTTCCCTATTAGGTTTAATTATCTCTAAGCATTTAAAATTATCTATCTAGAGATTATTTAAAATTATATATATTATTAGATAAGTTAATATTTCTAAGTAAAAAGGAATTATTTATATTTTATTTATAGTCTCTTCTATAAATTCTTTATACTAGATAAATCTATAAAGTTCTCCTAGTTGCTATCTAAGAAGCATTTAATAATTTAATATTATATAATTATATTAATCTTTCTAAACATTTTTTTATCTTAGCTTTTCTTTTTTTTTAGATAATTTAATAGCGTCCTAATAATCTTTATTAAGAAGCTACTTTTTTATATATAAAAACTATATCTTATAATTCTCTCTTAAGAGGGTAAAAATTAGTTTCTCCTTTTTATTATCTTTATCTTTTATTAAAAATATAATAATAGTAAGTTAATTCTCTAACCTTTAACAGAATCCGACTTCTATTAGATTTAGTGCTTAATATAGTATTAGAGCAGTTTTATTGCAGATCCTTTTATATAAAAATAGCTTATTATTATTAGTTTAAACTTAAATATTTAGAATAAAATAATTTTTACTATATAGCTATTTCTCCTAAGTTATTATAAACCCGGGCTTATAACTAATTAAAAAGAATAGATTTAGATAAAATTCCTAGACTATCTAACTATTTTAGAGGGCTAATAATACTTAGGGAGAAAAAGTATTAGCTTATATAATAGATATAAAATATATATCTATATTTTTTTAATTAGGGTAATAGATTTTTATATAGGGCTTAAAAAATAATTTCTTTAAGCCGCCTAATTTTACTAAGGTAAAATTATTATTAAAGACTTTCTTAAAGTAAAGTCTTTATTATACTAGAAACTGCTAGTCTTAACTGCTATTTTATAACATTAATTTTATATATATTTATATTTATTTTAAATTCTAACTAGTATATTATACTTTAAAATTATTTAAAATAAGTAGCAGCAGCTCTAGAAGGATTAAACCTAGCATTTTAAAGATCTCTAATATATTTATAATTATTTATAATAATAACAAAGTATATTTAAATTTAATACGCTAATATTTGCTAATTTAATTAATATTTTAAATTATAAGTATATTACTACTACTGCGGCAAAGAAATAGCGAAAAATACTATTTATTAAGGCTAATACTTTAAAAACTATAAAGCTTAGTATAAAATCTATAATCCTAAACTAGGTTCTAAAAGATCTATATAGATTATATTAATTAATAATATAAATATTAAATCTTTATTAGTAAAACATTTACTAAATTAAAAATATAAGATATTAATTTTTATAAGAGCTAGGCCTTATAATCTTTATATAGAACTTATAATTTTAAACTTTATTACTGCTCTAGATTTATCTTATAAATTTTCTGATTATTATATTATATTAGGCATAATTTTAAATAAGTATTATAAGCAGATTTTTAAAGAGGTTAATATTTTACTAAAGATTAGTAATTATTTAAATATTATTATTAATAAGACTATTAATATCTGCAATTAATAAATTATTAATCTATTACTAATAAATAGAAAATACTTATTTTATTACTGCAGCTATAATATTAAGTCTTAAATAATAAATATAGATATAGTTATAAACTAGGTATATAATAAGATAAAATTAATTCTAGGCAATAATCTTAATTAAAAAAAAATTAACTCCTTTACTAATAATACTTATAATATAATATAATTAGTATAGATAATCTTATAGTAAATAGGAGAATTAAATTTAATTTTCTTTATATTATATAATTCTCACAGGCTTTAACTTTTACTAAAGAATATTCTTAAATTACTTAAAATTATAGATATCTATTAAGGTGCGGGCTTAGAGAGCGGGTTAGAATAAATAGAATAAGGTAGTTAATACTAGGACTAGCTATAAGATCTCTACTTAGCTAATTTAAACTAGAATAGGCTATTATAAATAGGCTTAATAAATAAAATATAGCTTAAAGAGCTTAAATTTAGATTAAGCTATATATTAAAGATATTTTTATAAGATTATATAACTTCTTATATAATTTAAAAGAGTTTAGACTTTACTTTTTTAGATTAAGTAAATATTAGTTAGTAGATTAATTATTCTATCTCTTATACTAGTACTATAATAATACTCCTCTTCTTAAAGTTAAGCTTTATTAAGACTATCTTTAGGCTTTAGCTTATTTAAGTAGTAATAATAGAAGTTTATAATAATCTTTTAAGTATATTATAAATAATATATAGGCTCTTTAATTAAGTTATTATAATCTAACTATTTAATAGTATATTATAGTTAAAGGCTTTTATACCTATAATATTTCTATTAGAAGTTTAAAATATCTTTAATAACTTATTTTTTAAGATTATTAATTTTTATAAGTAGTAATAATAGTTATCTCTATTTAAGTATAGAGTCTTTAGTAATAAGATAAAGCAGGCTAATATTAAATATAAAATAAATATATATTAAGATAGATAAATTAAGCTAATAGATATATAGGCTAATAACTTTAATAATATAAAATAAACTAAGATTCTTCTAATTAAATTTTTTCTAAAAGCGCTAAATATAGATATTTTAAGTATTTAATTAAATAAATTATCTTATATAATAATAGTAGGCTAAAGTTTAATAATAGTTAGTTTACTCTTTATAATAGGCTTAAGTAGTATAAATCTAAATATAGATATAATTTATAATATTTTATATCTTTTTAATAAAGGCTTTAATATCTCTAATAGCAGGCTAGTTTATAGGCTAAATAAGCTTAAATCTTATATATAGATAGAATCTATAGTTAGTAAAAAAGAATAATACTCTAATAATCTTAGAATAATAGGAGTTTAATATAAACTTAGCTAAAGATAGCTAGTTAACTTAATTATCTTATAGATAGCTAATATAAGCATATAAATATTATTCTAAGACAGTATTTATTCTCTTAATCTAGCTATTAGTCTTAGAGTAATAAATAGTAAATAGCAGGTTTATAATATCTAAGTATTAGATTAAGTGTTTTTAGAAAGCAGTAATAAACTAAAGATTTTAATTAGATATTATAGTCTTTAATAGCCTATAAAGCTTCTATATATAATAGATATATAATTATGCTATTTCTTTAATATTATAAGTAGCCTAATAGAGAATAAAGTGCCTTATCTTTATAAATTAATCTATAATAATTAATATAGTATTATAACCTTAATAAGGCATAAGTTTAATAATAAAATCTATTAAGATATCTTACTAAAAATATTTAAAGATAAGAAGCTAGTATAAGACTTCTTAATAGCCTTTATTTAAAGGTATAATATAATAGTAAATATAGTAATTCTAGGTCTAGCAATTTATATATTAATATATATTTAGCTAATAATACTCTTATAAGATTAAATTATAAAGCTTATATTTTTTAAGATATTTAAGTATATGCTTATTATAATATTCTTATAATAAATAAGCTTTTAGCTTATTATAATTAAGAATATATAGGCAGTCTCTATAATATAAGTATCTTCCTCTTTATTAATAATTAGCTAGTATAATCTTAAGATAATAATTAGCTTTATAATTTAAGGCTTATAGAATAGACTGTATTAAATTATTAAATAAATAAGCTATATCTAATAGGTTTTTAATATTAGATAAATATTCTAGTTTATTAGGTATAATAAGAAAACTTAATTAATTTTATTTAATAGGCTAAGCTATTTTTTTAATAGGCTAAATAGTCTTTTTAATAAATTAAATTATCTTTTTAACAGATTAAATAATTTTAATAAACTAGTTAAGCAATAAGATAGACTAAATAAATTCTCTAAGCTAAATAGATTAACTTTTTAGAATAAATTAAGTAAGTATTTCTATAGGTTTAATAAGATTTCTAATCTTTTAAGCTATTAGATTAGTAAAGTAAATATACCTTACTATTTAACTTTTAGTAATAGCTTCTAGTTTTAGAGATCTTTAAATTTATAGGTTAAGGTTTTCTTTCTTTAAGACTATTTAGCTCTAATATTATAGTTATTTATCTCTCTCCTTAGAGAGATTCTCTAACCTCCTAATTAGAGTATTAGGCTTTATTTCTTATTTTTTAGGTTAATATATAATTTAGAAGTTAAACTAAGATAAGAACTTAGACTAATAGGCCTATTGCTAGTTTAATAGCTTAATTAATATAAAATATTTTAGATTATAATAGTCTGTAATAACTTTAATTAATAATAATATACCTTTAAGCTTAGAATACTATTTTTTAAAGCAATAAATAATTATTAGCAGTTCTTTATTATAAATCTTATAATTATATTCTATAATAAAGAGCTTTTTTAAAAAAAATATAATAAGATATAAGATTCCTTTATTATTATATTAAAATATAATTTTAGTTAATATATAATTAAATAAGTTAGTTTTAACTATAACCTTATAGGTTTAGTTAAATAGCTTTAGAATTAGGGCTTAAATAAATGCTTCTTTTAAGGCTTTAAAACTAGACTAATAGGTAAATATTTAATTAAAAGGAACTCTCTTTTAAATTAAATTTATAAGTAGTGTAATTATCTTAAAAAAATTATAAATAAACTAATAATAAAAGTTTGC